>NW_024404512.1:73000-142504 GCF_905171775.1 Rana temporaria | reverse complement strand
TTCTCTGTATGAATATATGTTGGTCTGGAAGTGATCAGAATATATATTCTCTGAGAAATATGGCACAGGTCTAAAATGAGACTTTGAATTACTCTGTTGGATTTTGTATCAATCTGTGGAATTTGGACTTTGTTCGTTATTGGAAGTTGATTAAAATGTGTTCTCTGGAGAGCCTGTGTGTTGCTGCGGAATAACCTAATTAATAATTATCATACTAACATCTAAGATATCAATTATCTAATTGGACTCCAGTATTGGACTTTTATATCACTACAACGCTGTGCCGTTTCAAGCTGGGGTCATGTCGTGACTGGCTTCTCCCGCGCGCTTGCACGGGAGTGATGTCACGCGGCCCCCGGAAGGAGGGGTGAAGAATGGATGCTCGCTGCCAACGAGGAAGACAGGGACATTGCAGGCTTCTCCTGCAGGCAAGTGTCACATAATGGGCTACTATGCAATGCGGGAAAGCTTTTAGGCAACGCCTTAATCGCATGTGTAAACAAGATATGAACGCACACACACCAGTACGCTGTACATTCTTAAAAGTTTAATAAAAACAATCACAGTATCAGACGAGCCATTTGAAAACTGCTTTGTGTCATTCTGTTGCAAATACATCTCCTTCCACCTCTCTCATAAAAGGCAAAGTCAACATAAAGAATAACATCCTAATATAATGTGAATGACGGTGATATGAGGAACAACGTGTCGGCTGCATTCATAACATAGGACCTTAATGCCAATTTGAAAAAAATGGTAATATTTAACAATTTTCAACAGTGTATAAACATGTACAGTATCAATCAGAAATGTATAACAATGAGATAAAATTCCTTTTGGAAAGCACCATAAAAGTTTGGAAAAAAATTAAATCAACTGACTTTAATGATCAGTGATCGATGAATGTTCGAGACATTTCATGGCCACACTTTTTTAGTAACTGTTCTGAAGCACCTGTAAATTGCACATTTCCAGATTATGCCACCAATGGCATGTGCCCAAGACGAGTTTAATTAAAACACAAAATGGGTTACCATCTGAGAACTGGGCATTGCCAATTTTTAAACTAGTGCGCAGTAGTTTAAAAAATTGGCAATGCCCAGTTCTCCATTGGTAACCCATTTTGTTTTTTAATTAAGCTCGTTTTGGGCCCATGCCATAGGTGGCTTCAATCAATATGACCCATAGGTTGCACCTATACATTAAGGCAATGTCCAAAATGGTTTCCCATTAGTGTCATTGAATTTTTTACGCTAATCTGGAAATAATTGCACACTTTTTTTAGTAACTGTTCTGAAACACTGTAAAGTGCGAAATTATTTGCAGATTAGCTTAAAGCGGGGGTTTACCCTAAAAAAAAAAAAAATTTCTTCTACCATGCCATCCAGCATACTAGCGCGAGCTACAGTATGCCTTTATTTTATTTTTTTGCGCCGTACTCACAGTTTAATCCCGTAGTTACGTTTCAGACTCCCTGCGAGGAGTAGGCGTTCCTATGCAGAGGAGAACATGATTGACGGCCGGCTATGGCGCGTCACGCTTCTCGAAAATAGCCGAAATAGGACTTGGCTCTCCACGGCGCCTGCGTAGTCAGCTCTTAGTCTGTGCGCAGGTGCCGTATAGCGCCGTGAAGAGCCGAGTCCTACTCCGGCTATTTTCGGGACGCGCCATAGCCGGTCGTCAATCATGTTCCCCTCTGCATAGGAACACCCATTCCCCGCGGGGAGTCTGAAACTTAACTACGGGATTAAGCTGAGTACGGCACAAAAAAATAAAAATAAAGGCATACAGTACTGTAGCTCGCGCTAGTATGCTGGATTTCATGGTAGAAACTTGTTTTTTAGGATGAACCACCGCTTTAAAATGGTTTCACTGCAGCGACATTGAATTTCTTAGACATTGCCCTAATGTATAAGTGCAACCTATGGGTCATATTGATTGAAGCCACCTATGGCATGGGCCCAAGATGAGCTTAATTAAAAAACAAAAATAGGTTACCAATGAAGAACTGAGCATTGCCAATTTTTTTTAACTGCGGAAGGTTACAGTCGTAACTGGCCAACATATGTGGACATGAAATAACTTCTAAGCTCAAATCGGACATGAAGGTTTGTTGTTGGAAGCAGTTAGTAAGTTAACATTTTTTATACATAAAAGTTTGGATGAGAAGGCAAGGCAACTTTCCAATCCAAGGGGGAAATTAACTCGCTTTACTTCTTGTGTCACTGGAACGGAAGGAAAAAGAAGAAGGAAAAAAAAAAAAACACCCAGCAGAATACAAACCACATGATAAAACATAATCAATAGGATTTCTAACCATTCCCTACTTTATAAAAAAAAATAAAAATGTTTTTCTTTAACACCAATCACAGGAGCATGGGTGCTCCAAGGGAAACCAGCCTTTTGGCATCTGCCAGAATTGCCAATCTGGGCTTGCACTGAAATATTTTTTGTTTTTATCTTCACCAAGTGCCTTGAACATATAAAGTGATGGGGCAGAATTCCTCCCAGTGACACCAATGATGGGGTCCAATGATACCAATGATGGGGAATTTTGTACTCCTGATGGCCACAGTCCGGCCCCTTAAAGTCTGGAGAACAGTATCCCGGCCCTTTGTTTAGAAAGTTTGGAGACCCCCTGCACTAGCTTAAAGAAACCTATTTAGAAAATAAAAAAACGAACCTTTACAACCCCTTTAAGGTCCTGGGCCAGAAATCTTTGCGAAAGGTGACCAACCACCTTATTCCCCTGACTTAGCACCTGTGATTTTTGGTAGTTTCCAAAAATCAAAAAAAAAAGGAAACAGAATTGAAAACACTCCGGACACCCAGCTCGCTGCGACAAAGATACTGCACAGTGTTCAAAAAAAAAAAAAAACGAATTCGAGATTGTCTGCCCTATTTTGTGTTGAAACTTGCTCATGGGATAAAATATAAAATAATTAAAAGTTACACTAGCAGACAAGATACAATGATATACTTAAAATATTGAGGGCATACACATAGCATATAAAGTAATCAGAGGAACAACCCTTTAAAGATTTTCCCTTCATAGCTGCAAATATAATTTACCGTATTTATCGGCGTATAACACTCGCCCTAACTTGAAGAGGGAAGTTTCAGGGAAAAAAAACTTTCCACGTATAACACGCAGGCACAGTTTACCCTCCATTTTCAGGGTAAAAAAAGTGAGCGTTATACGCCAATAAATACAGTAATTCTCTTTTAAATTAGATACAAGTTATCCCTTTAAAATTTGCTTCTGTTCAGACCCATCTCTTTACTGCTTTCTAACTGGCGGATCTCAGATTACTAAATTAACTTGAAAAAAAGGAAAAATAAATTAGGCCTGGTAGGTTTTTTTAAGGGAACACTAGAACCTGCTTCTAGAGACATCAGATCGATAATCTAAAGCCTCATACTCACGATCGGATTTCCATCTGACTTTTCAGTGGATTTTGCTCCAAATGGGCATTGGCCGTGAACTTGTAAAGCATACACACGGCAGGACTTTTTCAGCCAACTTTCACCAAATCACGTGTTTTTTCAGGTCTTTACTGCCACCCTCTGGGAAACTTCTGCTATTGTTGTCTGATCTTTAGCATTGGTTCTGAAAATGCAGGTTTGTACTTTGGACTTAAAGCGGTGGTTCACCCTCAATAAAAACATTTTAGCATTAAATTAAGCATAGTAGCGCGAGCTACAGTATGCCTTTATTTTTATTTTTTGCCCCGTACTCACGGTGCAATCCTTTAGTGAAGATTCAGACTCCCCGCAGGGAATGGGCTTTCCTATCCAGAGGGAAGGTGATTGACGGCCGGCTATGGCACGTCACGCTCCCCGAAGATAGCCAGAGTAGGTCTCGACTCTTGACGGCGCTATACGGTGCCTGCGCACAGACTAGGCGCAGGCGCCGTGAAGAGCCAAGTCCTATTTCGGCTATTTCCGGATAAGCGTGACGCGCCAGAGCCGGCCGTCAATCATCTTCCCTCTGGATAGGAACGCCCATTCCCCGCAGGGAGTCTGAATCTTCACTATAGGATTAAACAGTGAGTACGGGGCAAAAAATAAAAATAAAGGCATACTGTAGCTCGCGCTACTATGCTTAATTTAATGCTAGAAAAAAAAATGTATAGGGTGAACCCCCTCTTTAAGTCCGATGGACTTGTGTACACATGATCAGATTATGCTCCACCGGACATTTGTTGTCAAAGTTTGAGAGCATTCACAGCAAAAACAATTGTCCGATGGAGCGTACATACAGTTGGATTGTCCGATCAAACAAGTCCGTCGGGACGTTGTCGTCAAAAAGTCAGATTGTGTGTATGGGCCTTAAAGGGGTTGTAAAGGTTTTTTTTTTTTCTAAATAGGTTCCTTTCTGGCTGACTAACCCCCAGCCAGAACGGCTCGGATGATGGGGGGGCAAGCTTAATGAGAAGAAACAGTAAGTGAGAAATTCAGACAAAAACAAAACATTTAGGGAAATCGAAGGAAAAGGTAAGTGAACCAGCAATGCACTAGCTTAAAGGAACCCATTTAGAAAATAAAACCTTTACAACCCCTTTAACACAGCGAGGAAAAAACATGGGTTCTAGACAGACAAAGAAAACATGATACATCCCTGAGATAAAAGTAGTCGAACGGAATCAACAAACTCAAACAAGTGCATAGATTGGACCTCCAACCACATCCGGCCAACGTGTCCACACTGGCCATTGTCCTCATCAATGAGATGCTTTTACTAATAAGCTGAGAAAACAAGAGCAGCCAGGCATGTACTGGCCATTGGGACTACAGGGAGTTCCCCGGTGGGCCGATGACTCAGTGGGCTGGTTTCAGTGACAGCCTGTCAAAGTAATAGGTGCGCGGCTTGCCCCCCCCCCCCCACTTCATGCAGTAATGTGGGAAGGATAAGAAAAATACAGGAGGAGAATAAGTGAAATAATAAAAGAGGTGAGTGAGGACTCCTTATGGTTTTTTTTTGCGCAGTTGCGTTTAGTTTATACACCGTTTTTGCAAATTTAAAGTGGGCCGGTCTGGATGAAGTCCAGGGCCAAATTTTTGTCTCCGTCCAGCTCATCTTGAGAACATGCACCACTTGATTTACCAGCATAGAATTATGGCAAATTCAAGCTATATAAACATGACAAATTTTCTGCCTTCCCTCCAGCTCTGGGAGAAAATCCACATACAACAACATTTTATATAACAATGTCCGCCTGATAAAAACAAAATTAAACCATCGCACGAGTGACCAAAAAATACAAAGTCCGCTTAGCAGCAGTCTTTCGAACGTCAGAAGGACTTTTTTCCCCACTTTGCAGTTAAAATCATGAATGTTTTTGATATGATTAGTTTGCATTTATTTGCTGAAAGTATGTACTGTATGTGATGAAGGCCTTGATGGTACAAAGCTTCTTTGCTTTTGTGAAGGCTTGACACCCCCCCTTGGTTTCTTCCAGACAGCTCATGCTCAGTGCTTCGCATTCCCATTTATGTGGTAAACATTTTTCGAGCTAGAATCCCTTTTTGTATTTAAGACACACAAAGCGTTGTCCTTCTGGGCACTGTGTAAAGATGAAAAGTTGTTAAAGGAAGGGGAAGGTGGGGTTTCCAAAAGGGTCTTCAGACACTGGTCAGCTTCTGTGTCGGAGACCTCCGTAGAATCCCGATGTTTATGGTGGCTGGTGTAGTAGAAGGATATCTCCTGGAAAGAGGGCTTCAGATCATCTTTAACACTCTCCAGGATCTGAAGAAAGGTTGGACGGTTTTTGGGATTCTTCTGCCAACACCATCGCATCAACTTGTGTCTGGAATAGAAGATATGGGTGTAAATGTAATAAACATCTCCGGCCCCAACAAAATAAAAACCCCATTTACTTTTGGGTGCGTTCCAAAGGTCACACATCTGCTGTGCCAATTTTTGAGGGGTGCTATGAATAATGTAGCAGGGTGTGTAACATACTGTACAAAAGGTGAACGGGAACACCCAAAACTCCCTAATGGAAAGAAAAAAAGTAGGTAATTATAATTTTTTTCTCAGAGAATAGGTGCAGGAACTCCCTCCTCCTGTCACCCCTTGTGTCCACCCCCTACCCACCTCCAAGCACCATTCCTTGGTTCCACTCCCTACCCATCTCGGAGTACAGTTCCTTGGTTCCACCCCCTACCCACCTCCCAGCACTATTCCTTGGTTCCACCCCCTACCCACCTCTGAGCACCATTTCTTGGTTCCACCCCCTACCCACCTCTGAGCACCATTCATTGGTTTCACCCCCTACCCACCTCTGAGCACCATACTTTGGTTCCAGCCCTCCCCACCTCCAAGCACCATTCCTTTTCTCCGCCCCTACCCACGTCCAAGCACCATTCCTTGGTTCCACTCCCTACCCATCTACGAGCCCTGTTCCTTGGTTCCACCCCTCACCCACCTCTGAGCACTATTCCTTGGTTCCACCCCCTACCCACCTCCAAGCACCATTCATTGTTTTCACCCCCTACCCACCTCTGAGAACCATTCCTTGGTTCCACTCCTTACCCACCTTCGAGCACCGTTCCTTGGTTCCACCCTCTACCCACCTCCGAACACCATTACATACATTCAGATCTGGAGGTGCCGGAACTGCGTTCCCCCGCTTTCCAGCTGAGAAAAAGCCCTGCCAACACATAAGTAGGGGCCAATTTAGCCTACGAGATTCCAGGTCTAGGTATGGCCAGGAGCCAACTGACAAGCTACTAGACATGTGCACACTAAAAACCTAGACTTAGACCGTTAGACTTAACGGTATTTCTACGAACCTTCCAGGAGGGCACCCCTGAAAGTAGGCCTGCCGCCCTGGAAGATGATAAGAGGAGAAAACCTACGTTGGACTTACCGGTAACGGTATTTCTACGAACCTTTCAGGACGGCAGGCCTGTGCTGTCCTGGAAGGTGATAGGAGAATAGTTCGGAATTTTGGGCCAGATTCATAAAAGAGATACGACGGCGCATCTCCTGATACGCCGTCGTATCTCTGTTTTAGGGGCTTCCTAACTATGCGACTGATTCATAATCAGTTACGCATAGTTTGCCCTAAGATCCGACAGGTGTAATTGAATTACACTGTCGGATCTTAGGATGCAATACCTCGTCCGCCGCTGGGGGGAGTTCGCGTCGTAAACCAGCGTCAGGTATGCAAATTAGTACTTACGGCGATCCATGATGGTTTTTCGCGTTCGCTACGTCGCTGCTAGTCTAGTTTCCCGTCGCAAAGTTAGTCGTCGTTTTAGCTGCCCTAACTTTACACAGCCCATGTTAAAGTATGGCCGTCACTCTTTCTGTTAAAAAAAAAAAAAGTATGGCCGTCGTTCCCGCGTTGAAATTCAAAAAAAAAATTTCTTGCGCAAGACGTCCGGGAATACGAAAGTACGCTACGCACGTCGCCGTTCGAAAAAATGACGTCAATTCGCACAAAGCACGGCGGGAAATTCAAAAGTGAGCATGCGCAGTAGGTCCGGCGCAGGAGAGCGCCTAATTTAAATGGCACACGCCCCTTTGAATTACGCCGGAGGACGCCGGCGTAGGTTTTCATTGCAAGTGCTTTGTGAATCAGGCACTTGCGATGAAAACTTGTGGCGGTGTAACGTATCTACGATACGTTACGCCGCCGCACTTCTATGTGAATCTGGCCCTTTGTTTTTAGTTCGAAAAATTTAATTTAGTTACTTCCGATTTTTATTTTTATTTTTTTTGTTTCATTAAAAAATGCATACGTGCGAAAATCCGAATAAATTAAGGTTGAATCTGTCATTAAAGGCTTATGGTGTGTGTCGAATGTTCTAAGATTCGACGAAGCAGCTAAACTGTACGACGCCACAATCGTACATTTCTGGTCAAATGCTCCGCCCACAAGCGATAGTATAATTCTAATGTAGAAAAGGATCAACTCATGTAGGGTGGCATGTGGTTGCCATCATCCTTTAATTGCTAAACGATTGAAAAAAAATCAAAAAGGATTGGGATTTTAGAGGCAACAATACAAACTTCAAAAAGGTTTACAAAAAATATACAAATTTATTACAATATATATATATTATATAAATATTCCAAAATTAATTGGTACAAAATGATGAATATACAATGAAATTGAATAATAAATGTGATATGGATACTGTCCGTCATGGAATACCATCACCAGAAGATTGATGGCAAATTGGGGCGGATAACCAACGCGTGTCGAATGAAAAATTCTTCATCAAGGTATTAAACAGTATCACATTTTTCCTTTAAAAACCTGTGCCAAGAGATAAGGGTATGTGTCTCCCGATGTCACAAGATGCAGGTGCTTCCCCTTTGTATAAAGCGTTCAAAAAAATAAAAAATGTTATACTGTTTAATACCTTGATGAAGAATGTTTTCATTCGAAACGCGTCAGTAATCCGCCCCAACTTGCCATCAATCTTCTGGTGATGGTATTCCATGACGGACAGTATCCATATCACATTTATCATTCAATTTCATTGTGTATTCATCATTGTGTACCAATTTATTTTGTAATATTTATTTAGGGCCAGATCCACGTAGGGCGGCGTAATTTTAGGCAGGCTGTATTCACAAAGCACTTGCCTTTAAAGTTACGACGGCGTAGCGTAAATCTCCCGTCGTAAGGGCGCGGAATTCAAATGATGAACAGGGGGGCGTGTTTTATGTAAAATAAGCTTGACTCAGCGTAAATGACGCTTTTTTCGTACGGCGCATGAATGCGCATTCTCAGTATCACGTAGAATTTTCAAATTAAATTACGCCCGCTCAATGCCTAGACAACGTGAACGTAATTTACACAAAAAGCCCTATTCGCGAAAATTCTACGCTGGCCCGACGTCCATACTTAACATTGTGTACGCCTCAGAGCAGGGGTAACGTTACGCCGAAAAAAGCCTTACGGAAACAACGTAAAAAAATGCACCGGGGGGACGTACGTTTGTGGATTGGCGTATCTAGCTCATTTGCATACTCAACGTGGAAATCAACGGAAGCGCCACCTAGCGGCCAGAGTAAATATGCACCTTAGATCTGACGGCGTACTAAGACGTACGTCAGTCGGATCTAGCGCAGCTTCAGGTGTATCTTGTTTTGTGGATACAAAACAAAGATACGCCGGAGCAACCTAGAAGTTACGCGGCGTATCAATAGATACGCCGACGTAACTGCTTCGTGGATCTGGGCCATAATATATATATTTTGTAATAAATTTGTATATTTTTTGTAAAAATGTTTGAAGTTTGTATTGTTGCCTCTAAAATCCCAATCCTTTTTGAGTTTTTTTCAATCGTGTAGAATTCTAATGTTGCATGACTAGTAATTATATTAATTATTATTTCTAATAAACCAACCTTAGAATTCTTCTATAGCCTATGGGCGGAGCATTTGACCATAAATGTCCGTATGTTTTTAGCCGCTTCATCGAATTTTCATGTCTCTATAATGTCGAATCTTTCCTCTCTATGTAGAATAATCTCGGACTAATAAAGTTAAGGTTAGGCACCGCAGGTTCGATAGACATAGATCGCTATTGTCACCGTCATGTCGAATCTTCTATCTATATCGAACTGTTGTTGCAACGAAACGAAAATAAAGCATTTTTTATGTCGGATCTTTTGGATTTCAGATTCTGCGCGTTCTTTATCGTTTGTTAATACGAATGCAAAAATCCCCGAAATTTGGATGAAAAGAAATGTCTGTCTACAGGCTACAGACTTGTGATTCAGCAGTGACAGAGCCCTGCCCCTGGTATCATCTAATCCCACTGTAAGCACATCCTAAGAGTAGCAACTCTACTTTGAATTTAAGGGCAGTGCAGCATTGTTGCCAACTCCTTACTGGACACTGCCTTAGATGGACTTCACTGGCAGGCGGAACAGGTATTTTTAGAACTTTGCAGGGAGGCCGAGAGGAAATGAAGTGCGGAGGCAATTATAATTAAGAGCTGTAGCACATATTTCTTTTATTGGTAGTCCACAGTTCTACTTCTACTTTAAAGGTCTTTTAAATCTAGAATACTCACAGTCTATCAGGACAATTTTCTGGCCTTTCTAGAATTCCGTTGTCAATAACAAAGTGGAGGACTTGCTCGTTGGCCATGCCTTGATATGGCTGCTCTGCTAAAGTGGCAATTTCCCACAGGACCACACCAAATGACCTGCAAAGAAAAAAACAGAGCCTATCAATGATGATGAAGAAACAAAAATTAAAATGGTTAAAACATTTTTATGGGACAGGAAATGGCTAGAACCACTGTCCCCATTTCAGAGATTTCCCTTGGCTTCCACCGTGGTCAGGGGAGTGATGAGGAGTCTACAGAAGTTCTAACCCTTTCCCACCCTATTGCACGCTTTTGTCCGATAAGGTTTTCATTACTGTCCGTGTCTTCAGCTCTTCAAGACAAAGGAAGAAAAGTCTCCCCAATGGGGTCAGAGACTTGACAAAATTTTAAGTCTGCCACACCATATCCAAAACTCGAAAAGTTAAGGTTTAAGTAATTCTCAGATCTCAGGCAGTGTAAAGCCCGCCATAGTTTGAAATTTGGCCACTTATGTACAACCAGCCTGTTTGATTTTCACAGATCTATCAGCGCTGCCAAGTATAGCCGGTAGAGCCGATCAGTGCATTCTGACGGCAGGAAAGTCTCCCCACTGTAAGAATACAATAGCTCAGTGGGGAGGACTTCCCCATCCACATGGAGTGTGTGGATGGGGGGAATCCTTGCTGGTTGAACGAAAAACAAATGGCTCCTCTATGGGCTGCTTAAAGCATACACACACAAATATATATATATATATATATATATTTTAGGCGGACCAATGCTTTAAGCAGCCCATAGAGGAGCAATTTGTTTATATATATATATATATATATATATATATATATATATATATATATATATATATATTAAAAGCCAGCAGCTACAAATATGGCAGCTACTGACTTTTGATAAACAAACACTTACCTGTCCAGTGTGCCCGCGATGTCGGCAGCCGAAGCCGATCAATCGCTCGGCTCTTGGCTGACCCCCGCCGCCATCCTCGGTGAGGGAATCAGGAAGCGAAGCATTGCGGCCTCACTTCCCGGTTTTCTACTGCGCACGGGCGAGTTGCGCTGTGTGTCCCAACTGGTCCCCGCTGTCTTATGGGACCTGTGCATTTCCCAGAAGACAGGGGTGGGCGGGACGGGAAGAGGTGTGACCCCCACGGGAGTCTATGCCCGGAAGTGGGTGCAAATACCTGTATTATACAGGTCTCTGCATCCCCCTCTCCCTGAAAGGTGCCAAATGCGACACCGGAGGGGGGAGGGTTTCCGAAAAGCAGAGGTTCCATGTTTGTGTGGACCTCTGCTTTGAGCCATTACTGATGTTTTCCACCTATTGATAGTCAAAGGATTTGAAAGAGATGCAAGTCATCAGCAACAAAGTCAACAAGTATACATTCTCTTGTGGTTCACCACATTTAAAACACACTGGTACACACAAAAAAAAAAAGCTTGGTTGTACATCTATATGAACATCTTATGTTTAAAAAATAAATATTCCCAATTTTATTTTATTTTTCAAAAAGCAAATGTTTTCTCAGTTTAGGCCGATATGTATTCTTCTATATATTTTTGGTAAAAAAATAAATAAAAGTGTCTATTGATTGGTTTGCACAAAAGTTATAGCGTCTACAAAATAGGGGATAGTCTAATGGTATTTTTATTATAATTTTTTCTTTTTCTTGTTATGGCGGCGATCTGCGATTTTTATCGTGACCGTGACATTTTATCGGACACCTTTGACACTATTTTGGGACCATTCACATTTATACAGTGATCAGTGCTATAAAAATGCACGGATTACTGTATAAATGTGACTGGCAGGAAAGGGGTTAACCACTAGACGGCGGAGAATGGGTGAAGTGTGTCCTAGGGAGTGATTCTAACTGTTAAAGGGCGTGGCTTACTGTGACACGTCACTGATCGCTGCTCCCGATGGAGAAGGAGCAGACGATCAGTGCCATGTCACCAGGCAGAACAGGGAGATGCCTTGTTTACAAAGGGATCCCCCCCATTCTGCCGTTCCGTGACCCGATCACGGGACACCGGTGGACAGAGTCTGCGAGTCCCACGGGCACATACATACCGTATTTATCGGCGTATACCGCGCACTTTTTTGCCCTGAAAATCAGGGCAAAATCGTGGGTGCGCGATATACGCCGATACCCGCACTGTGTTTGAACCACTGCGCCGACATATACCGAGCGCAGTACACTCGGGAAAGACACCGACGAGGGGCATCCAAACTAAGTATTTTTTTTCCAGGAATTTTCCTTCAAGTTCGGGGGTGCTCGCTATACGCCGGGGCACGTTATAGCAAGATAAACATGGATATATATATATATATATATATATATATATACATACACACACACACACACACACACACACGTTGCTTTGCCTGCCCGTGCCATTCCGCCAACGTAAATGTGCGCAAAGGCAGTCGGCAAGCGGTTAAACTGAGCATACCTACCATACATCGGAGTGTGGAGTGAAGATACCATCTTTTAGAGACTCGGGAGACATCCATCGTACTGGAAGCAAGGACTTGCCACCTTTGCGGTAGTAGTCGGTTTCATAGATATTTCTCGTCATGCCAAAGTCTGAAATACGAAATGCAGGGTTTTACTAGGTTTCCCCCATGTAACCCGTGTTTCATCAAGACCCATATATGCCATTTTGATGCTATAGGGGTATGCTGAATAAAATTAAGGCAAAACACCCATTTGCAGCCTTTATTGAATCACAGCAGCCATTTTGCCTCAGTGAAGCCATATGGAGTGAAGACATCAAACCCTGTTTTTAATCTTTCCTTAACACCAATTGTAGGAAACGTCGAAGGAAGCCAGGAGTTGTGGTATACTAAGATTACTTATGAAAGCAACATACCTCAGTCATTCCTACAGCCTGGTGTGTCTTCAACCTGCCTACCCTTAAATGATTAGCTTATGATTGTGCTTCCTTTGTCTTCATCAGATATCACTTATTAGAATTGATGGGTTGTTTTGATATATGCATCCTTTTGATATATACATTTATCTACGATTATTACTAAAGCCATTGTTATATAAAACAGCTCACAGGGATTTCCAAAGTCTGGCCCGCAGTCTGGTTTTAAACAGCCTTCCTGGTTATCTAAACATACATATATCTTTTGTGGCCCCCAACAATCTCCCAGCGCCGGGGCCACAAAAGATATATAGGCTGGCTGCCTCGGAGGGGACAGGGAGAAGGCGGGACGAGTGCCGTGCACACAGGAGGAGTATTTCCTGTTTACACAGCAGCCTCTGTAATAGGAAGTCCCGTCTCCAGCACTGCCATTGGATGACTGTCCTGTCCATCAAAGGAGGCGGGACTTTCTCTTAAAGAGGCCGTTGTGTAAACAGGAGATTCTCCTGTAGGATATCTTTGGTGGGTGCTGCATTCCTGGCAACGGTGGGTGCTGCATTCCTGGCAACGGTGGGTGCTGCAAGCCTGGCAACGGTGGGTGCTGCAAGCCTGGCAACGGTGGGGGCTGCAAGCCTGGCAACGGTGGGGGCTGCAAGCCTGGCAACGGTGGGGGCTGCATGCCTGGCAACGGTGGGGGCTGCATGCCTGGCAACGGTGGGTGCTGCATGCCTGGCAACGGTGGGTGGTGCAGATGGGCACTGACCCTTATTTTGCTTCACAGTTCTTTATTTTAATTTTTTTTTTTCTTCCTGAAACTTCCCTCTTAAAGTGAATGTGTGTGTGTGTTAGACGCCAATAAATACGGTGTGGTGGATGATTCTAAAATCCCTATTTTCAAATTAGGCAAATTATTTTTATTATTAGAATCACTGAAATGTTTCTCTTTCCTATATTCCCTATACTGTTTATTTGTTTTTATACGCATTATGCATATGTATGTATGGGAATGATCAATACTGCTTATTTTCCTTGAGGATTTTTATATCAGATATTGTTTTAAAGTTATGAACCCAACATTGAAAATATGAAGAAGCAGATATTACATTGTAAAAGTTACCATTTGAAATGGAGAAACAAAAGGACATGTTATTAAGAGCAGATGTCATCCCCCCCACTCTCTACTCTTTGCTCTCACTCCGTCCCCCTCCCTTCTAGATTCCTCAATTGTAACAGGAAAGCCTTCCCCCTCCCCCTCCTTTTCACTCGGATCTCCTGAAAGCATGGACTCTTTATGACACGTGGATTGAATAGGAAACCATCCCTATATGGACTAACCAATGAGGGCTTCATGCCAAGGACAAGCCACACAGGGGGGGTGGGTGAGTGGGAGGGTAAACTGGGAGTAACATGTATGATGTGAACCAATCAAATGTATGTATTTGTGATTCTGTGGTTTTAATAAAAGAGCCAGCAGGCTCCAGGCACTCCCTCTGTTGGGACTGAGCTGAGAAAGGTGAGGATGTGAAATCTCTCTCTGGTTTGCATGCTCTCACCTTATTAATTTGAATCAAACGGTAGAATGGGTTAGCCCTGAGGTTGTATCAGGGCCTCATCCACTTCAACGGTATATCCAAATAATACGCCCAAGCTCATCTCTTTACTCACACACAGCCACAAAGTGTCAAAAAGCAATCCATGCATTGCATAAAACTTTTAAAAGACCCTGCTCTCTGCCCAGTGACCTACCGCCTATCTTCACTGTAAGGTCCTCGGCCACCATGCAGTTCCGCGCCGCCAAATCCCGATGTACAAATTTCTTGGCGTTCAGATAGGCCATTCCATCGGCGATTTCACCAGCCATCTGTAAAATCTCCATCAAGGATGGTGGAATCAGGTTTTGATTGTTCTGTGGGGAAATGGGAATTCACCAGTCATTGTCAAAGTAAAAAAACAGCTACTAAACTTTTCCGTATCTTTGTTTTTTTCTCAAAATGTTATTAAAAACGAAAAGGTTCAAGAGAAAAGTAACAATCCAGAGCAACCAGATCACTCTACATAGCACCAACGCTGTCAATAATAAGGTTGTACCTAAAAACAACAAAACCATATTTTCTTTCTCTTTTCTGCTTTCCTTGTTTGTGACCCATTTTCACTAATTTGGGGATTTTTTCCTTTTTCAACGTTTATTGCCCCTTTTTATATGTCATCAGTGGTCCTCTTTTCTCATGGTTTTCTCACCCGGCGCAGGGTGGGGGACGACGACATTCTTTGCTTTTTGCAGGATGCCCCCTTTAACCACTTAAGACCCGGACCTTTAGGCAGCTAAAGGACCCGGCCAGGTTTTGCGATTCGGCACTGCGTCACTTTGACGATTGCGCGGTCGTGCGATGTGGCTCCCAAACAAAATTGGCGTCCTTTTTTTCCCCCCACAAATAGAGCTTCCTTTTGGTGGCATTTGATCACCTCTGCGTTTTTTATTTTATTTTGAAAAAAATTCAATATTTTTTACTTTTTGCTATAATAAAGATCCCCCAAAATATAGAAAAAAAAACATTTTTTTCCTCAGTTTAGGGGATAGTTTTATTGCATTTTTATAAAAAAAATTTTTTTTACTACCAATAGCGGCGATCAGCAATTTTTTTGTGACTGCGACATTATGGCGGACACTTCGGGCAATTTTGACACATTTTTGGGACCATTGTCATTTTCACAGCAAAAAATGCATGGTTTACTGTGAAAATGACAATTGCAGTTTGGGAGTTAACCACAAGGGGGCGCTGAAGGGGTTATGTATGACCTAATATGCGTTTCTAACTGTAGGGGGGTGTGGATGTAGGTGTGACGTCATTGATTGTGTATCCCTATAAAAGGGAACACACGATCGATGGCACCGCCACAGTGAAGAACGGGGAAGCTGTGTTTACACACAGCTCTCCCCGTTCTTCAGCTCCAGGGACTGATCGCGGGACTCCAGCGGCGTTCAGGTCCACGGGTCCCGCAGCTTCGGTCTAGGCGCGTGCCGTGGGTGTGCGCCTACGACCCACGGCTGGGCACTACAGAGGACGTACCTGTACGTGCCCAGCCGTGCCATTCAGCCGACGTAAATGTGCAGGAGGCGGTCCTTAAGCGGTTAATTTGTCACGGCTTTGCTGTGAGTGTGCGTCAGTGCTCACCGAGCACAGGACGCCGGCACGTTTGTTTGGGGCGGCATCCTGTGCTCTCTGAACAGTTGGTCCGAGTCCCCTGCCTGCCGCACATGCGCAGTGACCTTCTTCCGACACTTGCTGTGGGTCATGACACCGCATTGCAATGCGCATGCTCGGGCGTCATCTGGGCCTATATCAGAGCCGTTCGCGGCTTGTAAACACAGCTGCAAGGGCTCTGATCCCAGGCATGCTCAGTACACACGCCAGTGAAGGTGAGCGGCAACATCTTTGTTTAGAAATAAATACTTTTCAGTATCTTTCTAGTCACTTTGATTTCGAACTCTCCCCCGACACTACAATTTAGCTGCATTCTCATAGGTATATTTTCCTGGACTGGGGAACCATAGGAGCTCTCCAGTCTTTTTGACACTTGCTTCAAATGAGATGGTTGACTGCCTGGGGTGATTTCTCTCCACGCTTCCAATCTAGGTATGTGTGCTGGTGTTTCCTCTCTTTTTTTCTTTGATTAACCACTTAAGGACCGCCGCACGCTGATATACGTCGGCAGAATGGTATGGCTGGGCACAGGGACGTATATATATGTCCCCTTTAAGGGCCCAGCCGTGGGTCACGAGCGTGCCGCCGCCGGCATGCTCGCGACCCGGTCTGAAGCTCTGTGACCGCGGACCTGATCGCCGCGGGTGTCCCGTGATCAGGTCACAGGAGCTGAAGAACGGGGAGAGGTGTGTGTAAACACACATTCCCTGTTCTTCTGCGTAGCAATGCCAGTGATCGTCTGTTCCCTGATATAGGGAATGACGATGAGTGACGTCACAAGTCCAGCCCCGCCCCCCCTACAGTTAGAAACACACGAGGTCACACTAAACCCCTACAGTGCCCCCTAATGGTTAACCCCTCCACTACCATTGTCATTTTCACAGTAATCAGTGCATTTGTATATACTTTTCGCTGTGAAAATGACAATGGTCCCAAAAATGTGTCAAAAGTGTCCGATGTGTCCGCCATAATGTCGCAGTCACGAAAAAAATCGAAGATCGCCGCCATTAGTAGTAAAAAATCAAATACCACCAAAAGAAAGCTCTATTTGTGGGAAAAAAAGGACGCCCATTTTGTTTGGGAGCCACGTCGCACGACCACGCAATTGTCAGTTAAAGCGCCGCAGTGCCGAAGCGCAAAAAGGGGCAAGGTCCTTAACCTGCATATTGGTCCGGGTCTTAAGTGGTTAAAGACCCAGTATCTTGTGTAATGCTAGTGCCTACAGCATTGTACTACCACATTTTGTTTTTTTATTCCAGATCATTTTTATCTGACTTTTCCTTGCTGGGGACTTTTTTGGACCTTCGCTGAAATATCCGTGTTTGCTTTGAGGATACCACTGTGACTTACTATCATCCGTCCATTTTCTCTTTGTCATACGAGACCCTTTTAGAACCCATAATATATATATATGTGGGTTTCTGACACTCCTTACGTTGATGTATTCTGCCCTTGTATGTGCTTCTAAATTCTCTTTATTCATTACAATTTATTGTATGCATTACTATTATATTGACATATGTTTTTTCAATAGACACCTGGCACTACCTGTTTACAAAACCCCTGAAGAAGGACATCAAGCCGGAAACGTTGGGTTCAACCAAGAGTCTATATGCGTCTGTATATGTATCATAACCTTTATATATGTTATGGAATTGTATAAAATGTCCTTTATGACATCGTTTTTACAACTAAATTATATTTCTTTGTGCCAAATAAATTATTATTATACAGTGGAACCTTGGATTACGAGTATAATCCGTTCCAGGAGAATGCTCGTAATCCAAAGTACTCGCATATCAAAGCGAATTTCCCCATTGAAGTCAATAGAAACTAAAATAATTAGTTCCACATCGACTTCAATGGCATGCAATACCGCATGTGGCTAGAGGCAGGGGGCACCGGAGAACCTCGAAAACGGACGGAAAGGCCAAGAGGACAGTTCGGCTGACCTCGGCAAACTTTGGAAAGACTCCGTTCTTGGCAAACCTCGGAAAGGCTCGTGAACAGAGTCTTTCTGAGGTTTGCCAAGGTCAGCCGAACTGTCCTCTGGCTTTTCCGAACGGTGGCGAACGGCACCGTTCGGCTGCGGTGCTCCCCCACCTCAGGCCATAAGCGGTACTGCACAACGCTTTGGCCTGAATCCTGCTTGTTTTGCGAGACAGCACTCGCAAACCCAGTTAGGATTTTTATAAATACAGTGCTCGTATTGCGAAACGCTCGTTAACTCACATTTAGAGGTTCCACTGTACTCATATTGGTTTTGGTCACTTATAAAATCCCACTCTCCAAGGGGGTATTTGTTTTGTTTTTTCTAAAAATTAGGGATGTGCTGACCTAAAAACTGCTTTCTATAGACTTTGGGGTTTTCTTTCTACCTAAAACAATAGGTCCTGCAGATACTAAAGGAAAATCCAAAGCATACAATCTCACAACAAGATCCCAACCATAGTAAGGTTGGTAGGGCCAAGACCTGGGGTGTCCAACCAAGGACTCCATATCTTTTTAAATTTACTAGGGCATCTGATAAATTAAAGCATTCCAACCTGAGCATCACCCCCATACATTTAACAGATTCAGCATGTGTCGGTGGGTCAGGAGATTTCCAATGAATAAAGGATAAGCCTACGAGCCTGGAACAAGGCTCTAGTAATGGCTTCTCTAGTGAAATTTTCCACTTGAAGATCTTCCAGGATGCCTAAAACACATTGCTTAGGGTCAACAGGTAAAACTGTGGTGTTCCACACAGTTTTACCTGTTGACCCTAAGCCAGGGCTCGACAAATCCCGATCGCCATGGCGACTAGAAATAGTGTCCTGGCGACTTGGCTTGGGGAGCTGGCGGTGGTGGTGGTAATAACTTGTAATACCAACGGCTCACCACCAGATGGGTTACAAGTTATTACCACCAGATGTGAGCTGGCGCCATCTGGTGGTGGCCGTTGGTATTACAAGTTAAACAGCAATTCTAATGTCATTTTTCACTATTTTCACTGCCATCTTCTTCCCTCGAATTAGAACCTCCAAACATTATATATATTTTTTATCCTAACAGCCTAGAGAATAAAATGGCGATCGTTGCAATACTTTGTCACGCCGTATTTGCGCAGCCGTCTTACAAGCGCACTTTTTTGGGAAAAAATTATACTTTTTTTAATTAAAAAATAAGACAACAGTAAAGTTATCCCCATTTTTTTTTAATATTATGAAAGATAATGTTACGCTAAGTAAATTCATACCCAACATGTCACGCTTCAAAATTGCGTCCGCTCGTGGAATGCCGACAAACTTTTACCCTTTAAAATCTTCATAGGCGACATTTAAAAAAATCTACAGGTTGCATGTTTTGAGTTACAGAGGAGGTCTAGGGCTAGAATTATTGCTCTCACTCTACCAATCGCGGTGATTCCTCACGTGTGGTTTTAACACCGTTTACATATGCGGGCGCTGCTCACGTATGTGTTTGCTTCTGTGCGCAAGCTCGTTGGGACGGGGCCCGTTTTCTGGCTCCTACTGTAACTTTTTTAGCTGGCTCCTAGATTCCAAGCAAATTTGTCAATCCCTGCCCTAAGCAATGTGTTTTAGGCATCCTGGAAGATCTTAAAGTGGAAAAGTAAGGGTGGTCACTATGCCCATCCAGTAGGTATGCCTTTTTAGACAGCGCCTCACTAGGTGAATTTGATTCCCTTTGGTCTCATCAGCATTTAACACAGGTGGGATCTGGTAAAGCGCTCATCTTTTTCATATCTTTTGATAGGCTTGGAACAGTTAGAACCTCTAAGGATTTACTGTTGTCTATGCCTCTATAAAGGAGATTTGCCCATAGACACTGTCCAAGTGATGGGAGGTCAAAGATTTGAAACAATTTTTGATAAAGTGTGGATGAGTTAGAACCTATATCCGTTTTTTATTATGGTTTATGAGGTGGTCAATATCAACTTTGTAAATATGAAGTTTTGTGTTTGCCTTTAAAACCACAGATAAAGGCTGAACCATACCTCCTCCTCTGGCCTCATAGAACGCAGATAGCTTTTCAGGTCCCCTCTGGTCATCAACTCCATAATGACAAGAGCTGGTCGCCCTTGAGACACAACGCCAAGAAGACGGACCTACCAAGGAAAAAGGAACAATAAGACACTTTGCAGTCTTTCAGTAGACAGACGTATGCCTGACATGAGCTGTAACTGACAGCCTGGATTCTTATTTTTAACAATAAGCAAAAATCAAGATGGGGATTAACTGGGTCTCTGTAGACAGACCAAAGAAGAGTTTTTGTTCACGGACTACACATTGTAAGAGGTTTATAGAATGAATAGTTTGTATTTGATTGTTGTTCTCTAAACATTGCTAAGGTAAAGCTTGCTTTAGCATGAATTTCCGGCCTAAACATCTTTGCCTTATGTAGAGTAAAAAAGGTTCGCTCCTCTGTTGGGGTTTCTATGGCTCCTCTGTCTAGTTTCTCTGTCTTTCTGTGTCTCCATGGGAAAAAATTGATTTTTGTTTTCAACTCACCGTAAAATCCCTTTCTTTGAGTTCATTGACGGACACAGCACTTCCATTCTTGACCTTGGTATTATATCACCACCTTCAAGGAGTAGGACTAGGCCGAAATAAAAATAAAACAAGCACAGCACCACCTAGGGGTGGTCTTTAACCCCCACTCTGCTACCGGCAGCCCAGTTCGTTACAAAGCAGTACAAACACAAAACAGGAGTAGTGGGTGCTGTGTCCATCAATGAACTGAGAGAAAGGGATTTTACGGTGAGTAGAAAAAAAAATCCCATTTTCTTTCGTTCATTGACGGACACATCACTTCCATTCTTGACCTTAGGTATGTCCCAAAGCAGTGCCACAACGAGGGTGGGAACACAGAAAACCACAGGTCCCAGCAGGGAGCCAGGTCCTTCTCCTAGACTAGGCAGAAAAAAAACTGCGCTGCGGGTAGCAGAGTGGGGGTTACTACCAGTAAGGGCCACCCCTAGGTGGTGCTGTGCTTGTTTTTTTATTTCTGCCTAGTCCTACTCCTGAAGGTGTTGATATAACCCTAAGATCAAGAATGGAAGTACTGTGTCCGTCAATGAACGAAAGAAATGTCCCTTTACTTCCTTGCCTTGTTAGGCAACATATCCCCCAAAACCCATAGACACTTAGATGTTCTCTTTATTTCCTAGACTATTTAAAAAAAAAAAAAAAGTGATTCTGTAAGGAATGTGACTATATCTAATTCAGCTGGGGGAAAAGGTTTTGTATTTTTCAAGAAATATAAAAAAAAAAGGTTTCATGTTACTGCAGATAGGACAAAAGGAGAGGTTTTATTCTTACCACATGGTGACAAAGAAAGCCTTTCATAACAGAAGCTTCATTCAAAAACTCGATCTTCTCCCTCACGCTGGCCAGCTCATTGATGGTCTTCAGGGCAACCCTGGTCATGGGATCTCCCTTTATAATATCCTTGGCGACAGCCTCATATACCATGCCAAAAGATCCTTGTCCAAGCTCTTTGATGATGCTGATTTTCTCTCTTGGGAATTCCCACTCATCCGGAATGTACACTAGAACACAGAAAAACAACATGACTATGGTCGTCTACTACAGGTTGGCTAATGTTAGGAGGGTTTTTTTCCCACTATAATGCCGCGTACACACGATCGGAAATTCCGACAACAAAACCGTCGATGTTGGCTCAAACTTGTCTTGCATGCACAAATGTCGGAAATTCTGAATGCCAAGAACGCGGTGACGTACAAGACGTACAATGGCAATATTAAAAAGGGAAGTTCAATACCAGTCGTGTTAGTGGAAGTTTGGTGAGAGACGATTCGCTCTTTTCCGCCTCGTGCCTTTCAGTCCGTTACAGCGTGACGAATGTGCTATCTCCATTACGAACGCTAGTTTTACCAGACCGAGCGCTTCCGTCTCGTACTTGTGTGGAATTGCGTGTTGGAATGGTCTACACACAAATTTTGCTGTCGGAAAATTTGAGAACCGGCTCTCAAATTTTTGTTGTTGGAAATTCCGACAGCAAATGTCCGATGGAGCCTACACACGGTCGGAATTTCCGACCAAAAGCTCCCATCGAACATTTGTTGTTGGAAATTCCGACCGCGTGTACGCGGCATAAGGTTTATTCCTCTAACTCAGGGGTGGGCAATTATTTTTTCGATGGGGCCACATGAGAAACTAAAAATATTTTGGAGGGCCGGGCCAAAAGGCTAAACTCAATACTGCATAAAATCAATTGTATTTCTTTATAAAAAGCAGTAAATATCATTGTTGGACAACTGGTACGAGTACTTGTTATAGTTAAACAATGAAAAAGTGAGGTTGCCTTACAAGAAAAATGTTTTAATTTATTAAACAAAATTTCCCAAAACAATGAACATTTTTCACTATTTGTGACTCATATTAGTGAACATTTCCAGAGAGGATCAGAGACTGCGCACATGATACTAGAGAGGACCAGAGACTGCAGACATTGTCCCCATAAAGTCCTGCCAAACGACAATGTATGCCGTGTCATAAATTATGGTTTATGTATGTCTTATTGTCTTAGTGATTGATTCACATCACAACTTCATTGATAGCTTTTTTTTTTGTATGATTTTTAGTTTTGCTCATTACTGCCACACACGTGCAATGCATGGCTGCATGTGTGTGGCAGTGATGAGCAAAAGCAAAAATCATACAAAAAATAAGGGTATCAATTTCAAATCAATGAAGTTGTAATGTTAATCAATCACTAAGACATACATAAACCAGTGTGCCATCAATTGCTGCCAGTGTGCCATCAATTGCTGCCAGTGTGCCACCAGTGTGCCATCAATGGCTGCCAGTGTGCCATCAATTGCTGCCAGTGTGCCACCAGTGTGCCATCAATTGCTGCCAGTGTGCCATCAATTGCTGCCAGTGTGCCACCAGTGTGCCATCAATTGGTGCCAGTGTGCCATCAATTGGTGCCAGTGTGCCATCAATTGGTGCCAGTGTGCCATCAATTGGTGCCAGTGTGCCATCAATTGGTGCCAGTGTGCCACCAGTGTGCCATCAATTGCTGTCAGTGTGCCACCAGTGTGCCATCAATTGCTGCCAGTGTGCCATCAATTGCTGCCAGTGTGCCATCAATTGCTGCCAGTGTGCCATCAATTGCTGCCAGTGTGCCACCAGTGTGCCATCAATTGCTGTCAGTGTGCCACCAGTGTGCCATCAATTGCTGCCAGCATCCCCACAAGCAAGTACCTGATGATGATGAAATCTCTGTCCTGTCAGTGTTTTGCTGCCTGCAGTCCTCGGCCGTCTCGGGTCTCCTACAGCAGCCTGTACAGTGTGCACAGTGTGAGGTGAGGAGTCAGGACCGGGTCATTACTTGGCGGGAATTGGGGGACTTTTTTGAATTCGGGGACACTCACTCCACGTGGTGACGGGCGGCTGGGAATGCCGTCAGCGGGGGGGCGGAAAAGGAAGCGTGGCCAGCTCCAATGGCTTCTTCGGCTGAATCAGCTGGGGGCGGGAAAGGAGGCGCGGCTAACACCCACGGGTTTCTTCGGCTGCACCAGCGGGGGGGCGGGAAAGAGGTGCGGCTAACACCCGCAATTCTTTCGGTTGCAAATTCAGACTTCAAATTCAGATTTCTAGCGATCCGCCCGGGGGCCGGATTAAAAGGTCCGCCGGGCCGTATACGGCCCGCGGGCCGTAGTTTGCCCACCTCTGCTCTAACTGCTAAGGACAGCACCCTCTTAAGGACAGTGCCCTCTTAGACAAGTTACCAGCTATGACACCAGCCATTTGAGAACTTGAAAAATGATTTGACAGCCAACAGAAGGGTTATCACCAAAGTCATGCCTTCATTAAAAGCATACAATATGTACCAACACGTACAAGGTAACTGAAATTACTGCAGAAAACACCAAATTATGTCTAATTAAAGACCAGGCTTGACCTCAAGACACCCCAATATTGAATACTTGCTCAATGGGTTCTGACAGTGTCCTGTGCTCAGATCTTAGGGCACCAATATCTCAGTACCGATATGAAGCACTTGATTTTGGAATAAAACCGTCAATATAAATGTATTTTAAGTCCTGGATTAAAGGGGTTGTAAAGGTTCTATTTATATTCTTTAAATAGGTTCCTCTAAGCTAGTGCATTGTTGGTTCACTTACCTTTTCCTTCGATTTCTCTTCTAAATGTTTTTTTTCTTTGTCTTAATTTCTCACTTCCTGTTTCTCCTCAGTAAGCTTGCCCCCATCATCCATGGGGGTTAGTCAGCCATAAGAGCTTACTGAGGGGAAATCGAAGGAAAAGGCAAGTGAACCAACAATGCACTAGCTTAAAGGAACCCATTTAGAAAATAAAAAACAAACCTTTACAACCACTTTAAGTTGAAAGTGGGTTCAATACAGGGCCGATCCTAGGGTCACAGGCACCTGGGTGCAGAAATATTTCTGGCGCCCCCCACATGGGCGTGGTCATTTTACTAACTCCTCCACTTTACAAATGTTTCTATGGCAACGACTCGACCACAGAAATTCTCCCCCCCAAAGTCTTCATTACCCTGGGATCCTTACATGATCTCCCAACAATAAACAAAATACAGGAAGAGAAGCAGAGTACTTTATTGGGACCTGGAGGGGGGGCTCTCTGATGGACACAGAAAGGGCTTATGTTAGAGAGTCTGTTAGAAAGACCCCCAGACATAATACAGACATGATACAGGAGTTGGTCAGAGACTGCAGACATGATGATACAGGAGATGGTCAGAGACTGCAGATATGGTACAGGAGATGATCAGAGACTGCAGACATAGTACAGGAGATGATCAGAGACTATGCAATCTATCATGCCATAAAACATCTAGGAGTAGGGGCAGCCCAGAGCATGTGTAAAGGGATGTTGGGGATGCCATCCTCCAGCACACTGAACACTGTCACTCACCTCGGTTCTCTCTGCAGCCCAAGATAGAGATGGGAGGGGGAGGCATTCCAAATGGAGTTGGTAGAGACAGTGCGGGATCCCAGACTCCCAGTGTGAGGAATTCATTCCTGCACATCAGCACTCAGCAGCCACTGAAAACTAGAACCCTCGTGTCAGGAAGAAGAGCGGCCCCTCCCCCGAGCACTGCCAGAAGGAGGGGAGAACTCTGGCACTTAGGAGCACCCTGCCTAGGATCGGCCCTGGTTCAATATATCCACATTATCTTTGTGGGCCTACTTTGGTCTTCCTGAATAGCAGAAAGACAGAATTCTGTGTGACCTCCCCTGTCAGAATGGAGATTTGCCTTGTTTACACAGGTAGATCGATCCCCGTTCTGTCACCGTTGGGAATCATTGCGGGTGGCCGGCGGACAAAGAGTCCGCCCCACCCGCGCGACCCCATCACATTCGTGATGAACTTACATCAGTGTGAACCGAGCCTTACAGTGAGGACAGAGCGTCTAAGGCCCGGTTGACACTGATGCGAGTTGATAATAAACGTGATGCGTCAAAAACATTCAAAATTTGCATGTCATCCATAAAGTCATTGTTTTCAACAACGCTTGTTCACGTACATGCGTTTTGATTCCTCTACGAATGCGATGCAATAAAAAAAAAAAAAAAAAAAGGAGTCTCGTGCGAGTTTACTGCGTTGCGAATTTAGTCTACATAGACATCAATGTAAATCGTTCTGGAATCGCATTGATGGTTCACATATGTTCAAATTCCACCACACTACTCGCCACAAAAACCAGGAAGTACACAGGAAGTGAACATTGTTTTTTACATTATGATTCCATTGGCTAGAACATCAATCGCAGCCATGTTCAACTCCTGAAATTTGCGGTAAATTCGCACCTCACACAGGACAAAAAACTCAACAAATTCACAGCGCAGCAGCGTGAACTGAGCCCAACTAGCTGGATTCAGGTACGGGCGCGCAAATTTGCGGCGGCGTAGCCTAGCGTGTTTACACTACGCCGCCTTAAGTAAGAGAGGCAAGTACATGATTCTCAAAGCACTTGCCTCCTTACTTAGGGCGGCGTAGTGTAAACGCGGCGGGCGTAAGGGCGCCTAATTCAAATGGGTTGGAGGGGGGCGTGTTTAATGGTAATGAGGCTTGACCTCACGTTTTTGACTTTTTTTGTCACTGCGCATGCGCCGGGCGACTACATTTCCCAGTGTGCATTGTGGTTACGTACGCCGCACGGACCTATTGATTTCGACGTGGACGTAAACAACGTAAATCCCGATTTGCGGACGACTTACGCAAACGACGTTAAAATTTCGAATCTCGCGGCGGGAACGGCGGTCATACTTTAACATTGTTATTCCACCTAATAGGTGGAATAACTTTAGGCCTGTAAAGGCCTTACGGAAACGGCGTAAAACGACTGCGGCGGCCGGGCGTACGTTCGTGAATCGGCGTAGAAACGAATTTACATATTCTACGCCGGCCGCAATGAAAGTGCCACCTAGCGGCTATCCGAAAAATTGCAAAAAAGCCGTCGTATCTTAGATATGTTTAAGCGTATCTATGTTTGAGCATACACTTTAACATAGGTCGGCGTAGATTCTGAGTTAGGTCAACTTATCTACTGATAAGTCGGCCTAACTCTACCTGAATCTACCTATAAAAGTAAAAGGGAATTATTTGTTTGGGCCAACTTTAAAGTCACAGCAAACATGGAGTTTGGTTTTAACTCATTTTTACTTGGCCTTTCCGGTAATGATGAGCGGTCTACCGCCACCGGTTTAAGAGGCTCATTGATTGGAAGCAGGACAGATCTGCAGCTTAAAACATAGAAAGCATTTATTTTTACTGTGCTGCAATATTCTCATACTTACCGTCTGATGCACTAAAATACTCTGGATTGACGGATGCATACAAGGTCCCATTTGGGTAGCCGTCATGCTTTCTGTAAGAAAAGGCAAACAACCCTTAATCAAAATAATAGTCACTTTAAAAAAATCCACCATTTAGCATACCTTTAATATTAGAAAGCTAGCCTTACAATGGAAACCTGTGGTGGGGACCTACATAAATGTATTTTTCTTGTAAATGTAATACAGTGCAATACCCATCAAAAATTTTATTAGAAACCAAAAAAGTGCCAAATGAATACTCGAAAGGAGCCAACGACGAATAATGCATAGAAACAGTGGAACCCAAATGAGAGGGAGGTCTAAATGTCAATGAGTGTCATCAAGACCTTGGAATAACTTAGACGTATATGCTGACATGTTTCAAGGGACATACCCCCTTTCTTCAGATTCTCTGAAGAAAGGGGGGACATCCCTCGAAACACATTAGCGTGTACGTCCAAGTGATTCCCAGGTATTGACCTCCCTGCCATTCGGGTCCCATGGTTTCTACACTTTATTAGCCTTTGGCTCCTCGTGAACATTTATTTGGCACTTTTTTATTTAGAAGAACGTTTTTATCGGGTAATGCACTAGGCCTTTGTGCCCTCTTTTTTTTTTTTTTTGCCATTTGTCAGTTGGATTTGCTGGTTTTAAGAGAGCTGTTTTGGTGAGGCATGTTTGTTATGGTCAAGAACCGGAGGATGACCCTGCATTGACATTACTCTTGGCTCCAATACCTCCCTAGCACTTTTTAGTGAAATCATAGTTTCATTTTCATCCATTGTTTCATCTAAGTGCTGCCACTTCTGGTCTACAATTACTCTAGTGGTGACTGCATGGTATTTCCCAGGGTAGGTTAACCTATGGTGACACCAGTGAAATAAACCCATGTGCTTTAACGGTCACTGGTAGTCTCCATCAGAAGCACAAAATGGGAGACGGAGCATTGTCACCCTATAAACCATTAAAAATTCTTCCAGAAGTGCGTTTGTCAGGTCAGGCACTTTTGTTGGTCAAGAAGGCCTGTCTCCGCTCTAATTCATCTAAAAGGTATTCTATCAGCCTGAGTTCAGGACTCTGTGCAGGCCAATCAAGATCCCCAAACTCGCTCATCCATGTCTTGCTTTGTGCACTGGTCCAAATCATTTGGTGGAGGAAGGATTATGGTGTGGGGTTGTTTTTCAGGGGTTGGTCCCTTATGTAGCAAGGTGTCACTTTGCAATGTGGCCGATAGACTACAGTTTGTAATTAAGAAGAAACTCAGCTCCCTCCGGTGGTCAATCATTATACTGCCACCACTTGTTTGGTTTTATGACATTACAACAATGCATTATGGAACTTGAAGTGCAGGGAGATAAAGACTCCATTGTCTTGGGTGTTTAACAGACTACGATGCCCACAGTGCAACTGTGCTACCCAAAGTGCATTGCTTCATGCACAGCCTTCTGGGAGAAGCTACTTAAAAAAGGTAGGGGAGGCGTACATTCTCTCTCTTGGGATGGCGACTTCTAGCAAGCAGAAAGCCTGTGCTGAGGCCAGCTTCATAAGCCTGGGCCTACAGTCACCAGCACGGATCGCCTATCCTGAGAGGGCATCCTTGACGCAGTGTTTGGCCTACGTTCCAGGGCAACCAGTGTTGCCTGTCCACCAGTACTTTGTGACGGCTGTGCGGAGGACCAGAGACGGTCAGTTGCGGAGAGGCCGAGAACCGGACACTACAGACGGAGCATACCGGAGAGGCGAGGCCTTATTGGGTGAGAAGGACACCTGCCCAACGATATAAAAACTATCGCAGGAAGGTGGATCTCAGACTCACCATTATTGTTTGGAGGTTAACACGCCACGTGCGGGGATATATTGCATCCGGCAGTGACTGTGCATTAACGGAATTGGTGCCCGTGTCGCCAACACGCCATATTTACTTTAAATGTTGGTTTTTCATTTTCTTTATCCCTATTGGATTACAAGTTGTTAACGTGCACCAACTAATGCTAGCGAAGATTTCAGTCAACCGGAAAGGAATGATTACAAGACTCAGTCTGACTAATTAAGTTATCATAGTAGGACACATGCCCAAGAACTGCCCGCTAGGGGAGACTAAAGAGTTATAGACTCATATACATAGCATAAGTATTTTATACTCATTGTGTACAGTATTGTTCCTGAGAGCTGGGTGAGGCCTAGTGCAGAGGTACTCCAGTGCTGATAGTACTGTATTGGGGGAACCCCTCCACCGCATTCTTACACAGGTCTGTACTTTGGTCTGTTTTATTTAAACCTGTTCTTAATCTTTATCATTGACTCTTGCAGGGCCCTGTAAGAAGTCAACTGTTGTTGTTTAACTCCGTCTCGGTTTTTTTCTCTACCAAGTAAACGCTTCTTGGTTAAACTGCATTGTGTGGAGCCTTATCTATTACCATTTGAACAGGTGGTCAGCACAAGGTAATAACATTCAATTGTAATTTTACCACTGTATGATATCATTGTGGTTCCCAACTGCCAGTGGGTTCCACAATTGTTGTGTTGTCCAGTTGTGCCAAGGGAGGGTTTGAGCCAAACTTCTGGGGTTGAGAGGCAGAGCGTAGACCCAAAATCTAACCAGCAGCTCCTTCAGGGTAGTGCTACATTTAGTTCCAGTGAAGAGAACTCTCAAGGCTTCAGCGTACCAAGACATTTTGGACAATTTCATGTTCCCAAATTTGACAGACTCACCCGGGACAGAGGCTTTTGGAGGGGACGGAATGCTAGCCTCTTGCCTTGCGATCATGGGCCTTGGCATTTGGGGGAACGGTGCTCTTTGTGAGCTGTATGCCTGGGACCCTGTATATGCCATTAGAGTGACTGATTTATACTGTTGGGACATACAGTGTAAGGAGGTGCTAATACCCTCACCTCCAGCCATCTGTCTGTTCTCTGTGCCAATTGACCCTGCTATTGTGTGAAGATGTCCTGTGTTTACACTTATGATAATGTGTATAGTATAGCAGGTGAGCGACGTGACATCTACCCTGAAAGGTCATATCTATGAGTCACCTAGTCTGGTTAAATGATTAGTTAATTAGCTCATGTTAATTTATGTTCTGGTTACCTCCTCTTTAAAACTGTATACAAGGTTGTATTCTTGGTTCTAATAAACACTACATGTTCAGCAGACAAACAAGTCTCGTCTTGTTGTGTGCTTGTGAGCAGTTGAAATATCGGATATCTATATCCAGACTGATAGGAAGCGGTATATGACGGAAGCACTCAAGCGGAGTGTGGGACGTTCCGTTACACTAACTTTGTGGGAACAGTTTGGGGACGGCCCCTTCCTGTTCCAACATGACTGCGCACCAGTGCACAAAGCAAGGTCCATAAAGACATGGATTAGCAAGTTTGGGGGTGGAGGAGTCCTGACCTCAACCAGATAGAACACCTTTGGGATGAATTTTAACGGCCTTCTTGACGAACATCAGTGCCTGACCTCACAGATGTGCTTCTGTAAGAATGGTCAAACATTCCTAAGACACTCCTAAACCTTGTGGACAGCCTTCCCAGAAGAGTTGAAGGCGTTATAGCTGCAAAGGGTGGGCTAACTCAATATTCAACCCTACAGATTAAGACACCATTCATGTGTGTGTTTGTAAAGGTAGGTGTCCCAATACTTTTGGAAAAAGTGTATAATTGAACTGCATTTGCCTTCCTTGTATATAGTCTACTGTTAACGTATAAAATTTTAGTGGCCGAGTTGAGATTTACTTAAAAAAACAAAAAAGTGTATAATTGCATTTAGAATAATAGAAGGCAGAGAAATGTAACCCTCTATTATTGGTTGGCTTGTTTTTGTAGAGCTATATAAATGTTCAGTCACCATTTAGGGCAAGCCAGTTCTAGCCAACTCTGGTATGGCACGCAACAAAAATAAAAAAAATATTTCACGTCCTCCCCATCTGGCAGGATACTCGCCTGTATTTTCTGAAAATGAAGCCGATCCGGACGGTAAACAGCTTTTGTTTAATATTATTTCTGAATAATGATTTAACGAAAAAGTCAAGAAACTGTAAAGTCACGTACAGTACGTACTTTGGAACATTCTTCCAGGAAAATAAATATGGTTACTGACAACAAAAACTACAAGTGTCACTGGATGCCGGAAAAGGCTGGTCGGGGTGAGACGGGTGCAAGCAAGCTCAAATTAACCACTTCCCGCCCGCCGTATTCAAAATGACGGCCGCAGTGGGAATCAGTTATCCTTGTTAAGCCGTGCGCACTCACGAGGGACATCTCTGATCTTTATAAAGAGAGTCTATGGATGTAGGCTCTTTACCATGTGATCAGCTGTGTCCAATCACAGCAGAGCACATGTTAACCAGGAAGTGCCGTTTATCGGCTTTTCCTCTATTCGCACTGACATGGCGAAAGTAGAGAGCCAATCAGTGGCTCTCCTGACAGGGGGGGGTCTGCGTTGATTATCAGCGCATCGACTATCAGTGCATGCCCTTCAAGGAAGCCCACAAGTGCCAACCCATACCCACCAGGGATGCCCATCAGTGCCCATTTCAGGGATGCCCATCAGTTACACCCATCAGTGCCTCTCTTCCTCTGCACTGGTAGGCTGCATTGATGGACACAGACAGGCGGCATTGTTGGGCACCACAGGCAGGTGGCATTGTTGGGCACAGGTGATGCTGCACTGATAAAGCTGTTAATATTTATTTGTATAACTCAATCCTGCATAAAACATTTAGGTGTCATTTCATGAGATATTTTATGAGGGAGTGTTTTGGGGCAGAATTAGGCGTTGGGCGGGGCAAAAGGTGGCAAGTAACCCTTGAGGCCTGGCTAGTAGCTCAGGACTTGAAATTTTGAGCCCTGCCAAACGGACTAAGACGGCATTAAAGTTCATGTGTAAGGGCAGGTGTCCCAATACTTTTGACAATATAGTATACATATATAAATACATGTATTTATTAAATATATTGATAAACAATAATATACATTTTAAAAAAACGCAACTACCTCTCCTTACAATACATGTCAAATGAGAATCTATACATTACAAGAACGTAGGTAACCGGTAAAGCCAACACATTTCGGGGGAAGTGCCTCCCCCTTCCTCAGGGCTGAAATTCTGGATGTACTTGTAACAGGGGCGAGATTTGTAATGAGGCATGTAATAGGCGGTCAGAACTTCTAATGCAGCGTGTTGGTATGGAGCCGCGCGTTGGCTTTACCAGTGTTGTACAGCATTCACTTCTCAAACACTCATAGAACAGTCCATGGGCTTTGTTTATTTTATTTGTTTTATTAAAAGGGATTGAACTTGAATGGGGTAAGGGAAATATGGGATGCCCAATAGAATTGGTAGAACTTGCTTGGGACAACATTATACAGTCCAGTATATACTCTCCATATCTACTCCTGCACATGACTTCCTCTCTAATCTTCAGGTCTTTCTCCTCCAGCACATCACTTCCTCTCCAATTTCCAGACATTAGCTCAGCCAGGCCCTTCGCAATTTCCCTTTGCAGGAAGGGACCACAGGCCCCTATAGTGTAGCAAAATAGAAAGTCTCTGGTGCTAGCTGTCCTACACAAGGCTACTGAGCCCAATAACCCATCTTCAGTCCCTGCCAGCCCTCCTGACTGCAGCCGCCTTTCTCCACTGCCCCATTCACCACAGTCCACTCTTCTGGTTCTGCACCAATCTCAAACTGCAAACTCCCAGTTCTCTACGGCGTGCCTCCCCAGTCCTCCTGACTGTGCTTCACTCGCCAGCCCTGCAACCAGTTGTCCTCTTAGCAGTGCTCTCTCCTGCTGTCCTCTTCTTGCACTCTCATGTGCCTGTCCACAAGGATCTCTTTTCCTTCAGGCTGCACCCAGGCCCAGGGTCACCCCACCCACCAGACTGGGGAGCTTCCTCTGGGCCCAGACAGCCTCCACACTCTCTCACTCCAGCTCTTCCACCCGAAAACTCCTCCTTTGCTGGGCTGACTGAGACTATTTAAGATGGTCTTGCCCCCTGCCAATACAAGTTGGGGATTGGTCAGGGCTCCTCAGTATACCCCCAGACAGCTCCATCTCTCCTCCTCTTCTTTCGAGAATCTTCTGGAAAGAAGAGGGAGGTCTTGGTGATGCTGCCTGTGAGTCACCAGCTGCTACACTAAGCCACTCCCAGCCCAGAATAAAAAAAAAAAAAACAGGCCTAGCAACCAGCCAGACCTGCCTAAATTTAACTACTCTCTCTAGCACAATGCTAGGAAGGTGCTACACCAGTTACCGGTTTCCTTCAATAAACTTCTCAAAGATACCCTCTAGTGAGATGACCTTTTTTTTACCAGGAGCTTCTCTATACCGTCCATTAGGTAGATTCAGTAAGAGTTAAGCCGACTTATCAGTAGATAAGCCGACCTAACTCAGAATCTACGCCGACTTATGTTTAAGTGTATGCTCAAACAGAGATACGCTTAAACATATCTAAGATAAGACGGCTTGCGCCGTCCTATCTTAGGTTGCAATTTTTTGGATGGCCGCTAGGTGGCGCTTCCATTGCGGTCAGTGTAGAATATGTAAATGAGTTGATACGCCGATTCACAAACTTACGCCCGGCCGCCGCAGTAGTTTTACGCCGTTTCCGTAAGGCATTAGCAGGCCTAAAGTTATTCCATCTATTAGGTGGAATAACAATGTTAAAGTATGGCCGCAGCGAGATTCGAATTGTTTACGTCTTTTGCGCAAGTCGTCCGCCAATCGGGATTTACGTTGTTTACGTCCACGCCGAAATCAATAGGCCCGTGCGGCGTACTTAGCCGCAATGCACACTGGGAAATGTAGGCGTCCGGCACATGCGCATTAAAAAAATAAAAAACGTGAGGTCAAGCCTCATTACCATAAAACACGCCCCCCTCCAACACATTTGAATTTGGCGCCCTTACGCCCGCCCGCTTTAGGCTACGCCACCGTATATTAGCAGGCAAGTACATTGAGAATCATGTACTTGCCTAGCTAACTTACGGCGGCGTAGCCTAAACACGCTAAGCTACGCCGCCGTAACTATAGGCTTCTCTACCTGAATCTACCTACAAGCGTTTCTCTGCTGAATTCCCTCATTGGTGCGATTAGAGAGCCAGCAGACCAAGACAGAGTCCACCTATATTGCCCATTCACAGGGTCTTATTCCCCCAGAAGGGTTACTCGCCCCACAAGACATCCATCAACACCAAGATTTGATTTCATCAGTCCAGAACTGTAACCCAAACACACCAAACAGATCAGCATGGGAAGCAAAAGGGTAGACGAGTGGGTGCTGCTGGTGGGGCCATCTTTAAACTAGACTTGATGCTTTGCCATCTACTGCATTTGCAAATTTCAAGACTTTAAACTGATAATGTTTCATATGTTCCAAAACACCTGCATGGATGTTTGAGTTTGTCTTATATCTTATAAAACCTCTACACCTGAAATTGGGAAACTGTCTATCCCTTCACTTGGGTAGGACCATTATGTCAGAGAATCAAAAAACATAAAAAACAGAGAAGATAGACTCACCCCTTCTTATTGTAGAAGAAGATAATGGCAGCCATGCAGGCTATGATCAGCAGGAGGATGATGGGCATGATTTTGAGCAGCAGATATAAAGTCTCCGAGGCCTCTTTTTCTGTGGAAATAAAATCATCTGCATCTTGTTTACCTTAAAAATTCTAATACCAAATGCACATAATTAAATCTTGATAGTCTGGGGAGGAATAAAGTCTACAAAATAAAGCATTGAGTCTCCAACAATGGAATGCACCATCCAAGAAATACATTTTATGGAGCAAAAGAACACCTTAACTACGTATATCAAAAATAATAATTCACAAATTTAAAAAAAAATATCAATTTAAATCAAAAATGTATTTTTTGGAAAAGGTCTGCCCACACCAATATGGTATTAGTAATAAACTGTATGCATGCTCAAAAAGGCACTTAACGGGTATCTGAAAAAAATAAAAATAATTGGTCGTGGATAGAGCTGTGCCCTCACCAGAAAGATTCAATCTCTTTATTTCCTTCGTTTTTTGTCACTGGGACAGAAAATTATGGTAAATCCAAAAAGGTTACCTTCACCAAAACAGGAGGCAAGGTCAAATCTACTGCACCTGATCTGGTGAAAACTCTTTAAAAGTGGCATTAAACCACCAATTGAAAAAAAAAAATTCCGGGAGCTTTAGGCCATAATGCACTAGTATGCACAGCATAATGTGATGTATTTACAACAATCTCTTCCAGTGCTGCGGTGTCACGGGTACTTCCATCTTCGGCCGGTCTCCCCTTGCCGGGTCTCGGGCTCTTCGGCCGGTCTCCCCTTGCCGGGTCTCAGGCTCTTCGGCCGGTCTCCACTTGCCGGGTCTCAGGCTCTTCGGCCGGTCTCCCCTTGCCGGGTCCCAGGCTCTTCGGCCGGTCTCCCCTTCCCGGGTCCCAGGCTCTTCGGCCGGTCTCCCCTTCCCGGGTCTCAGGCTCTTCGGCCGGTCTCCCCTTCCCTGGGTCTCAGGCTCTTCGGCCGGTCTCCCCTTCCCGGGTCCCAGGCTCTTCGGCCGGTCTCTTCGGCCGGTCTCCCCTTGCCGGGTCCCAGGCTCTTAGGCCGGTCTCCCCTTCCCGGGTCTCGGGCTCTTCGGCCGGTCTCCCCTTGCCGGGTCTCGGGCTCTTCGGCCGGTCTCCCCTTGCCGGGTCTCGGGCTCTTCGGCTGGTCTCCACTTGCCGGGTCCCAGGCTCTTCGGCCGGTCTCCCCTTGCCGGGTCCCAGGCTCTTCGGCCGGTCTCCCCTTGCCGGGTCCCAGGCTCTTCGGCCGGTCTCCCCTTGCCGGGTCCCAGGCTCTTCGGCCGGTCTCCCCTTGCCGGGTCCCAGGCTCTTCGGCCGGTCTCCCCTTGCCGGGTCCCAGGCTCTTCGGCCGGTCTCCCCTTCCCGGGTACCAGGCTCTTCGGCCGGTCTCCCCTTCCTGGGTCCCAGGCTCTTCGGCCGGTCTCCCCTTCCCGGGTCCCAGGCTCTTCGGCCGGTCTCCCCTTTCCGGGTCCCAGGCTCTTCGGCCACTTGTTTGGCCAAGCCATGATAATGTCACTCCTGTGCATGCACAGAGTAGTCACATTATCACAACTCAGAGGGTTGCCGTAAACGTACACTGAGCCGCGTAGGAGCATCTCAGTGTACATTAAACGCAGACAGGCATGGAGAAGCAGTTATGCAAGAAGAGACCAATATGGCTGGTGGGAGGTGCTGCACATAGCTTTCTGAAAACAGAAGGCTGTGGTACCATCCACGCGTGATGCCGAGCCTCCATAATGCAAAGAAATTATATCCAAGATTTGAAAGAGTCGGGCCAGAGACAGTCAGACAGATAATGTTGGATGTCTTCCAACAAGGAAATGAAGCATGTTCTTATTAGACTTACTGCAGCTTCTAATCCACATTGTGAGAAGCTCACAATGTGCAAGTGAAATCACAGAAAGCCATTCCAGGAAAGGGGCCTGTACATCTGTGCAAGGCTGGAGTTTAGCTTTAAAAAAAAGAGATTTCCCTCAACTTCCTTTTGTGTCTTCAGGACAGAAGTCCAATGTGAGAAAGGAAATATCCCTTGACAGGGGCCACCACCATTCCCAAACTTCAGGGCCTGTCATCCTGGCTTTATTACACAGTAAATCACCGACATGGCACAAGCAGGCAAATGGAGAGATCAACCTTCATTGGGTGCTGATTACTCTTGGTCAGTACTTAAAGTGGATGTAAAACCAATTTTTTTTTTTTTGATGTTACAATGTAGAGAATAAGATTTCCTATCATCTGTGCCCAGTCTTGCCACACAGAGTTAATCCAGCGCTGAGCAATCCTCTTTTTATTGTTCAGTGAAATAAAACAGACTTCCAGATAAAGACCAAAGTCCTTGCTTGAGCGACAGGTTATTTACATATCTCGTCTATGTATATTCTAAAAAGCTGTTTACACTGAACTGTGGATCACCCCATATTTTGAAAAACATTGAATCAAAACACAGGAAAGACAGCCAATCCTGGGAGAGCTGGATGGGAGAGGAGGAGAGGGGGATGTGAATTGTGCACTTTACAGAACCTGTGCATGTCTGCAAGCTAGTGCACAAGATATGTAAAAAAACTGTCACTCAAGCAAGGACTTTGGTCTTTATCTGGAAGTCTGTTTTGTTCCACTCACTTTAAGGCCAGGAAAGCTTCTATAACAGCTCTCATGTTGTCTATGCACATAAAAAAAAAAAGTGTGACGGAGGGCAAATCCTAGTAAAACAATGTTTGATAAATGCATTCATTTTTTTTTCTGCATAGAAAAATATCGAGAACCTTATGCTGTAGTTAACAATCATATTGTCAATGCTCCCATAAAATGCGGTATGCTACAATCCTATATAATGGCTTCAAATAGAGCAATACCTGCAAGTCGTACAGAGAACACAATCCGTTCTGTCCACGACCCATTGCCCGCCAAGGACGTCACTCTTATCTGAGCAGAATAGTTGCCAGGTTGCGCCACATTGATGTACACCCCCTTGTACTTTTTGAACTTCTGGCGGGAAACGCATATGACAGTTGATGGACCTTCCTAATATATAAAAAAAACAGAACATGTACACATTTCAGCATTATATTGAAAAACACTACCAACTACCCACACAATTTTCCACCTACCCAACTATCTATAAAACCACTGCTAAGTCTGCCCTCTTCTCTCAGCACAGCTCAGCACTCAGGGGGTTAAAAGTGCGAGTGATAAACAAATATATTAATATAAATAATGATAGGTAAACCACCCTAAATCACGTATAGGTGTATAAATGATAGCAGCCACTTAAATTAAAAAGGTATATAAAAACAATAAATAAAGCGCAAATAAGTCCGATAATAATTGTAGCAGCGTGTTTGTTCTTGTTGAAGTGAACAAACTTCTTTATGTAGTTTTCATCATAAAGGAAGACAATGCAGATAAAATGAGGAGAGGTGCGCAAAGGAGTGTAGTTCGTTAATAGCAGTGTAAAAAAAGGTCCTTTTCACAGTCCACCAATCACCAATGTACCACCATGTGAACACAGGAAGCCCCTCTCGGGGATGCACTTACAAGGATAAGTATAATTTGCTTTCAAAAGCGAGCAACCTTCCTTCTCTCCTTATTTGAACCCCCTTACGCTGTGTATAGAGATGGGATCCATGCCCTCAGACGAAGTCCTGAAGTGACGAAACGCGTCAGGGCCAATGTGATTAGTGCTATAAATATGCACTAATTACTGTATAAATGTGACTGGCATTGAAGGGGTTAACACTAGGGGGTGAGGGAGGGGTTAAATGTGTACCCTCCCTAGTGTTACTAACTGTGGGGGAAGGGGGGTGACTGGGGGAGGTGACCGATCTGTGTCCCTATGTACAAGAGACACAGATCGGTCTCCTCTCTCCCTGACAGGACGTGGATCTGTGTGTTTACACACACAGATCCACTTCCTTGTCTCTGTAACCGCCGATCGCGGGAGCCTGGCGGACATCGCGGCCGCCAGGCACGCGCGTCGGCATCTCAGTGATGCGGCGGGCGCGCTCGCGCGCCCCCCCAGTGGCCAGGAGGAGCAGAGGTCGTAAAAAGACAGCGTGTCAGAGAATTACAACCACCCTGCGGCCGTATAAAGTCGTACGGCCGTCTGGAAGTGGTTAAACAGTATCACGCTATGGAGTGCACTTTGTTATTATTTGCATGAGCCCAAGTGAATCCCATTTCTATACACGGCGTAAGGAGGTTCAAATAAGGAGAGAAGGAAGGTTGCTGGTTTTTGAAGGCAAATTATACTTATCCTTGTGGTGAGTGCATCCCCGAGAGGGGCTTCCTGCGTTCATGTGGTGGTACATTGGTGATTGGTGGACTGTGAAAAGGACCTTTTTTTACACCGCTATTATTAACGAATTACACTCCTTTGAGTACCTCTCCTCATTTTATCTACCCAACTATCTACCTACCCAACTAGCCACCTACCCATCCAATTGCCCACACATCTAAATACCTAACTAAGTGCTGCTGCTTCTAATAATAATTTGAAAAAAGAATGCATCACTGTAAACACTTAAAAAGTATGGGCCAAATCCTCAGCCAGGCGGCGTAACTTAACTTTTACCATTTAAGTTACACTGGCGGAAAATTTCTACCTAAGTGCCCGATCCACAAAGCACTTACCTAGAAATTTTCGGCCGTGTAACTTAAATGTCTCCGGCGCAAGGCGGTCCTCTTCTGCAGGGGGCGATGACAATTTAAATGAGGCGCGCTCCCGCGCCGGCCGTACTGCGCATGCTCGTGACGTCATTTTCCCGACGGGCAGCGCGCGAAATTACGTTACGCCGGACTTTGTGGATTGCGACGGGACAATAAAGTTGCGTCGGGTAAAAAAAAATTTACGCGCCGAAAAAAAGAGATTTTTAATACAGCTTACCTGTAAAATCTTTTTCTTGGAGTACATCACGGGACACAGAGCGGCATTCATTAATATATGGGTTATATGGAGTACCTTCAGGTGTAGACACTGGCAATCTCAAACAGGAAATGCCCCTCCCTATATAACCCCCTCCCATAGGAGGAGTACCTCAGTTTTGTAGCAAGCAGTATGCCTCCCAAAATGGTCCTCAAAAAAGAGGGGTGGGAGCTCTGTGTCCCGTGATGTACTCCAAGAAAAAGATTTTACAGGTAAGCTGTATTAAAAATCTCTTTTTCTTTATCGTACATCACGGGACACAGAGCGGCATTCATTACTATATGGGATGTCCCAAAGCAATGCTTACAATGAGGGGAGGGAGAACATCTCCAAGACAAAAGGATTTAATTTAGAGATATACTCAAATCATAATAAATCCAACTTAGTTGAGAAAAATAATTTTAAATTTTAAATTTAACTAAAAAAAAGAGGAGCCCCCGGAATCCGAGGGTCTCAAACTGCAGCCTGCAGCACTGCCTGCCCGAAGGCAGTATCAGTATTCCTTCTTACGTCCAACTTGTAGAATTTTGTAAACGTGTGGACAGAAGACCAGGTTGCCGCCTTGCAAACTTGAGCCATAGAGATCTGGTGGTGTGCTGCCCAGGAGGCGCCCATGGCTCTAGTAGAATGAGCCTTTAATGATACTGGAGGAGGCAACCCTTTCAAGCCGTAGGCCTGAGTGATTAATTGCTTAATCCACCTAGAAATGGTGGACTTTGCAGCTGCCTGCCCCTTCTTGGGCCCATCCGGTAGAATGAACAGCACATCTGTTTTCCGGATCTTCTTTGTAGCTTTAAGATAGGCCTTCATGGCCCTGACAATATCCAAGGTATGCAGCAACCCTTCCTTTCTGGAAGTAGGTTTAGGGAAGAAGGATGGTAATACCAAATCCTGGTTCAAATGAAAACTGGATATGACCTTCGGTAGGAAGGAAGGATGAGGGCGGAGAACGACCCTGTCCTTATGAAAAACAAGATATGGTTCCTTACAGGATAAGGCCGCTAGCTCCGAAACTCTTCTTGCAGAAACTATGGCAACCAAAAATACTAACTTCCTTGTCAGTAGAACCAAAGGAATTTCAGCCAACGGCTCAAACGGTTGTTTCTGTAAACTTGACAGAACAAGATTTAAATCCCACGGACAAAGCGGGGATTTAACTGGAGGTCTAATACGTAAGACCCCTTGAAGGAAGGTCTTAACCAGCGAGTGGGTGGCCAGCGGCCGCTGAAACCACACTGACAGAGCAGAAATCTGTCCTTTGATTGTGCTTAATGCCAATCCTTTATCCACTCCTAGCTGGAGAAAACTTAATACTCTATCGATGGTAAATTTGCGAGAAAGCCATCGCTTGGACTCACACCAGCCTACATAGGCCTTCCAGACCCTGTAATAAATCACCCTAGAGACCGGTTTCCTGGCTCTGATTAGGGTAGAGACTACTTTCTGAGACAGACCTCTACCCCTGAGAATCAGGGATTCAGCTTCCAGGCCGTCAAATTTAGATGCCGTAAGGCAGGGTGGAGGATCGGACCTTGCGATAGCAGGTCTGGCCGTAGAGGAAGAGTCCAAGGGTCTCCCACTACCATCTTTAGGATGAGTGAGTACCATGCCCTTCTGGGCCATGCTGGAGCTACCAGGATGACTGGTATGTGTTCCACCCGGATCCTGCGCAGCAGGCGGGGTAGTAACTGGAGCGGGGGAAACGCATAAAGAAGTTTGAACTGATGCCAAGGGCAAACCAACGCATCGGTTCCGCAGGCCATCGGATCCCTTGAGCGGGATATGAACCTGTCTAGTTTCTTGTTGAGTCTCGATGCCATGATATCCACGTCCGGCACTCCCCATCTTTGGCAGAGTGCTTGAAAGACTTGTGGATGCAGAGACCATTCCCCCGGCCATAGAGTCTGGCGGCTTAAGAAGTCCGCCTGAAAGTTGTCCACTCCTGGAATGAATATTGCCGATATGCAGGGCACATGCGCCTCTGCCCATAGGAGAATCAAGCTCACCTCTCTCTGAGCGGCTTGACTCCTGGTTCCCCCTTGGTGATTTATGTATGCCACGGCCGTGGCATTGTCTGATTGAATTCTCACCGGGAACCCCTGCAATTTTGACGTCCAAGCCCTGAGGGCTAGTCGAGCAGCTCTGAGCTCCAAGATGTTGATGGGCAACTGCTTCTCTGGCTTTGCCCAAGTACCTTGGCGAGTGCAACCATCCAAAATTGCTCCCCAGCCCGTCAGGCTGGCATCTGTGGTCACTATCTTCCAAGCCACTGGGCTGAAAGACTTCCCCTTCAGTAGATTCTGAGGGTCTAACCACCAACACAGACTTTGTCGGACTCTTGATAAGAGCGGCAACGGGATATCCAAGGCCTGTGGCCCTCTGCTCCATGCTGACAGGATGGCTGCCTGTAGGATGCGAGTGCTTAGAACCAGTAGGATTAATTCCTTGATGGCTTTTACCTTCCTCAGAGGTAGGAACACTCCTTGTTGTTCTGTGTCTAATCTCATGCCGAGATATTCCAACTGCCTTGTGGGCTGGAAAGCTGACTTTTCTCGATTTAGGACCCAGCCGAACCTCTCGAGGTATTGGACCGTGAGGGCCACTGCTCGCTCCAAGCCGGGAGACGAGTGGTCTATGACTAGGAGGTCGTCCAGGTATGCTAGGATCGTGACCCCTTGGATCCTTAGCTTGGCTAGGATCGGAGCTAGGACCTTCGTGAACACCCGGGGGGCCGTAGCCAACCCGAAGGGAAGCGCCACGAATTGGAAGTGACGCGAAGCCACCATGAAGCGTAGATATCTTTGATGTGGCTGATAAATTGGAACATGAAGGTAGGCATCCTTTATGTCTATGGACGCCATGAAGTCGTCCTTCTGGAGTGTGGCAGCTGCTGACCGCACGGATTCCATCCGAAATGAGCGGATCTTTAGATATGCATTTACCATCTTTAGGTCCAAAATTGGCCTGACATCTCCATTGGATTTTGGGATGATGAATAGGTTGGAGTAGAAACCCAGCCCCTGTTCCAGGACTGGTACCTCTACTATTACTTCCTGGGAAAGTAGATGATCTAATGCCGATCTTAATGCGGCTCCCTTTTCCGGATCGTTTGGAATCCTCGACTTCTGGAAATGAGGAGGAGGAAACCTTAGGAAATCTAATTTGTAGCCTGTGGCCACGGAAGACCGTACCCACTCGTCGGGAATGCTGGCTTCCCAAATCTCTGAAAAGAGTCGCAGCCTTCCCCCCACCTTCGTGGGTGGGGGCGCCCCTTCATAAGGTTGGCTTGGGGGCTGGTTTTGCTGGTTTGCGAAACCACTGCCTTTTGCCTCTAACAGCCTGTCCTTGTGATTTGCTGTTGAAGCCGAAGTTTGCTTTTGCAGGAGGCCGTCGATACTGCTTGGCATTAGAGGGCCCCTGCCCAGGGGAATACTGTCGTTTAAACGCAGGCCCCTGAACCTTCTTCTTAGTTGGCAAGAGAGTACTCTTGCCGTTTGAAATGGTCTGAATGTATTTATCTAGGTCTTCTCCGAAGAGTCGTCCTCCATGGAAGGGGAACCCTACCAGGAGCTTCTTGCATGGGGGCTCAGCCTCCCAGCTTTTTAACCATAAGAGTCTTCTCATATGGATAAGGGATAACGATAAACGTGACGCTTGCTGGATAGAATCCTTGATTGCGTCTACCGTAAAACATATGGCCTTAGGGACATCCGAAAATTCTTCTGCCTGCTGGGCAGGAATAAGTTTAAGCATCTGCTTAAATTGATCCGATAATGCTTGAGCGACCCCAATCGCAGCCACAGCTGGCTGTACTACTGCCCCTGCAGTAGTGAAGGAGTTCTTAAGTAGTGCTTCCAAGCGCTTATCAACTGGATCCTTGAACACCTGTATGTTTTCTACAGGGCATGTTAACGATTTGTTAACACATGAGATGGCTGCGTCCACTGCAGGAGTAGCCCATCTTTTGGAAAATTTTTCTTCCATAGGATATAGGACAGAGAACTTCTTAGGTGGTAAGAAGATCTTATCTGGCTTGTTCCAATCTTGGAACAAAACTCCCTCTAATAGAGGATGGATCGGAAACACAGCATTGCTTTGAGGCGCCCTCAGTGAGCCCAAAGCTGAAACCGTCGATACCTGGAGATCTGGTACTGGCAAGTTGAATGCCCTATGGACCAAGTCCGACAATCCTTGAATCCACCAGCTCTCCCTCAGGGAGACTGCCCCAGACTCCTCTGTATCCGGATCCTCGATCCCTGAACCTACTTGGTCCTTGTCCAAGAGGTCGTCCAATTCCCCTGAGGAAAGGACCTCCTCTTCTGAGGGTCCGCGCTCGGGCGACGGAGATCTATTCCGCTTACTGCCCCGCATAGCTGCGGCTATCATTTTACCCATGCTTTTCTGCATCTCTTTTAAAGAGGTGAGTAATACCTCCTCCGTGACCATCTTAGGGTTGGACTGACCCGCGTCAGCTCCAGCCCCAGATCCCGATGGCCCCAAGGCTCCCTGTGGGGAAAGCAGCGGCATAGCTTTGTCCGAGACCTCAGACTCTCTGGGGGAATCCCCACCTCTTGTACCCTTGTTTTTTGATGCCATGGTACAATACCGAGGTACACCTGCTACTTATTGGTACCTGGGACTTATAAATAGTTAAATGCCCAAACACCTGTTTGGGGGATAAAAAAAATGCTTCCTCTCCCCTAGATGACACTTTTTTTTTTTTTTTTTTTCAAAAAAAAATCTTTTTTTTTTTTTTTTTTTTTTAAATCTAGGAAAGAAAAAACATTCTGTCCCCCTGAGTAGTATTGCAAGAAAAACTATGAGATGGAAAAGAAACAGCCTATTCCTAGGCTTGAAAACAGTCTTTCTGAAGACTGCAATATTCTTTCTGGCCACTGTGTGTCCTCGGCGCCCCGTGCTTGCCGTTCTGGTCTTTCCTCCTCAGTTCCAAAGTATTGAATGAGCTATATGGAACAAACAAGGAAGGGCCGCCCCTTCCTTAAGCCACTGACCCGCCCTTCCCCCCCAGCAATCTCAAACAGGAAATGCCCCTCCCGACAGGGGGGGGTGGGGTTGGGAGGAAGGGACCTCTCTGCTCCAGCAAACTGCAGCCTGCAGCCTGGAACCATGAGGAGGTCAGCGTTTTGCCTGCTTTGCAGGCCGTGAGGAGGAAGACTGAATGGAGCATCGCCTGGAGGCTTGCAGGTAAGCACAGCTCTCTGACACACACATATACTTTTATATCACACAGGCCCCACTCAATGCTTTTCCAACACTACAAGGGAGGTCACATCTTATGGGGAATAATACATATAGAGCCATCCTATCTTTATGATATGTGACTAGTTTGCCAGATGCAGTGCATAACTTTAGGCATGTCCCCTGTGACCCCCCAGAAAAAACCTGCTAAGAACCAAGTTCCGCAAGTTTTCCCCTCACTTACCTGCTCCATGCCGCAGGACTTTGCCAAGCAAGAGGCCCAATCTTCCCCCATCTCGGTGGGGATGTCTAGACCTTCAGGCCCTGGGTTCCTATGAAGGATCCACTGTCCTGGGCCCATATAGCACTCTGGCAACAGAAACATTAGGCACCCAAAGGTTTCTAAGTTCTGGGCCCAGGGTCCAGCTCTCTAAAAAGAAAAGCATTATGGGCTATACCCCAAGGGTTTGGGGTCCGGTTACTGACCACTTTAGCGCTGAGGCTTTTTTGGACAGAACCGGTTAGCTCACCTAATCCCAAGGATGTGGAGGCAAGCTAAACCATGACTAACACCTAAGACACTGGCGGAAAAACTGAGGTACTCCTCCTATGGGAGGGGGTTATATAGGGAGGGGCATTTCCTGTTTGAGATTGCCAGTGTCTACACCTGAAGGTACTCCATATAACCCATATAGTAATGAATGCCGCTCTGTGTCCCGTGATGTACGATAAAGAAATAAAATTCAAAATTAAAAAAAAAACGCGGCAATCGAAAAAAAGGTCTGTTTTTACAAGGTGTAAACAATTTACACCTTGTAAAAGCAGCCCTAATTGTACGTATGCAAATGTAAACTTACGTAGAAAAAACAAAGCTGAAAAGCTTTGTGGATCTCCGTAAGTCCTCATTTGCATACGCAAAGCGGCATTTCAATGCGAAATGCCCCCAGCGGCGGATGCGGTACTGCATCCTAAGATCTGACAGTGTACGTCTCTTACAGATGTCGGATCTTCTGCCTATCTTTGGAAAACTGATTCTGAGGATCAGTTCCAAAGATAGGCACAGGGATACGCAGGCTGAACAGCAGTTCCACCTGCGTATCCCTTTTGAGGATTTGGCCCTATATTATCTATTATAGATCCCAATTATACAATATTTTTGATCAGCCAATAATAGCTACACAGAGTAGGTATAAAAATAATAAAAATAAATATGAATTTCACGCTATCCAGAGAGAACAGAGAAGCTGGGTTATATGCTAGGGCAGGGGTGCCCAACCAGTGGCCCGCAGAGCCCTCTGATGTGGCCCGCGACCTCCTGCTCTGGGATGGAATAGAATACTGTTATTAAAGGTACATTTATTACTAAAAATCAGTGTATATATGGGCATATCTGTTCTGCAGTGGTTACTGGGCTGCTTTCAAACTGACCCACAGATGCATAGCTGTATAGTGGGTTGTGTCCGTTTCCACTCTGCATATGCAGAGCCGACACGGACCTGCCATCCGCTCATTGTGGCCCGCGACTGGTTACCAAGTCACTTAAGTGGCCCTCGTGCTTCAAAAGGTTGGGCACCCCTGTGCTAGGGCAATGAAAAATATACAGTCCATAAAGGAATAAAGAGAATAAAAAAAAATAAACACAAGCATGCACAAAAGGAATTTAGGGGGAAAAAAAAGACTACGTGTAAAAACCTCTATTTTCTGAACAAAAAAATACCCCCAAATCAATTTCTACAAATCAATAAAGACAAAGTGACTGGAGTCTTACTTCATTTTCCCTTTTGTACTTGATCTCATATTTCAGGATTAATGCATTGGGATTGGGTGGCTCCTCCCACTTCATAAAGATGGTATTGTGGCCAGCAGAATGCCACGATATATTACCAGCAATGTTGTCAGCATGAGCTGTACAGGGAAAAAAAAATTGACGATGCTGCGTTAGCGATCTAGTGATAGTAACAGTACACAAAGCAGGCACCATATAGATCTTCAGATATCTCAGCATTTTCAAACTTGCACTTTAAGCTCAACAGTTGATTTATGATCGATTGGTCCAGACAATATTAATGTTTATTTTTTCCCCCCATGTACACTTTATACATTCGATTTTTATCAGTCCATTACTCACTAGGACAGGAAGTGAGGAAACTGGAAACAGTAATAAATACCTTGCAAAGGTTATTAGTCAAAAAAACACTGGGCCTGATAACTACAATACCTTTTATACATGTATAAAACATGTGGTACTGCCATGGGTGCAATCAACAGGCCTGTAAATGTATGGTGATGTACATTAGTGATGAGCACGATATTCTAGTTGAACGCAAGTTCGACACGATTATCGGGTGTTCGCTGAATAGTGAACAATTTGGGGTGTTTGCGGCAAATTGGAAAGCCACGGAACACCCTTTAAAATTCTATGGTAGAAATCAAAACTGCTCATTTTAAAGGTTAATATGCAAGTTATTGTCATAAAAAGTGTTTGGGGACCCGAGTCCTGCCCCAGGGGACATGTATCAATGCAAAAAAAAAGTTTTAAATACTGACATTTTGTCGGGAGCAGTGATTTTAATAATGCTTAAAGTGAAACAATAAAAAGTAAAATATTCCTTAAAATTTTGTTCCTGGGGGGGTGTCTATAGTATGCCTGTAAAGTAGCGCATGTTTCCCGTGTTTAGAACTGTCCCTGCACAAAACGTCATTTCTAAAAAGGAAAAAAAAGTAATTTAAAACTACTCGCGGCTATTCATGAATTGTCGGGTCCCAGCAATACAGATCAAAGTCATTGAAAAAAACGGCAAATCAAAAAAAAAAAGCACGGGGTCCCCCCCAAATTCCATATCAGGCCCTTCTGGTCTGGTATGGATTTTTGGGGGGAACCCTGCACCATTTTTTTTTTAAATGGCGTGGGGTTCCCCCCAAAAATCCATACCAGACCCTTATCTGAGTACGCAACCTGGCAGGCCGCAGGAAAAGAGGGGGGGACGAGAGAGCACCCCCCTCCTGAACCGTACCAGGCCACATGCCCTCAACATGTGGAGGATGTCCCCATGTTGATGGGGACAAGGGCCTCATCCCCACAACCCTTGCCAGGTGGGGGTGGGGGGCTTATCGAAATCTGGAAGCCACACCAGTTAGACATTTCTTATATAACCGAGGGCGGGGCCACCCAGGACATGGAGGGGTGACCCAGCCCCCTGTGACGCAACGGGGGTTTCCTGCAGTGTCAGGGGTGACCCTGCCCCCATCTGACACATCAAGAGCATACAAAAGACCAGCAGACTTTCACATTCGCTCCTAGCTGGCAGGCTTAATAGTTTCAATTAGTCACAGGTGATTTTTTATTTATTTAGAGCAGCGATTCTCAACCAGGGTTCCATGGGACCCTAGGGTTCCTCCAGAGGTTGCTAGGGGTTCCTTCAGCTTTGGGCAATTTCTGCCTCTCAGATAAGTTCCACTGACACCATTGAAGGAGGCAATTCTTCCCAATGACCACAAGTGTAATGACCATTCTTCCCATTGACCATCACACTAATATATCATTAGTTGTAGATTTCAAATTTTAAGCAGGGGTTCCCCGTAGCCGGAGAACTATTTCAAGGGTTCCTCTGTGTTGAAAAGGTTGACAAAGGCTGCTCTAGAGGCAGGGCCATCTTAATAGCATTGTTGGCCCCTGGGCAAAGTAATCCTCTGGGGCCCCTACAATGGAGACAGTGCGGGTAAACAGACATCAAGTAGGTAGTGGAGCTTCCCCTCCAGCTCCTACCTCACAGCCTTCGAGTCCCGAGCATTCAAGCTGCATGGGGTGGGGTCAGAGCATCACTGGCGCTCTGGCCCTGCCCCTCCCTGCTGGCTGTGAAATAATAGGTATCGTTCTTCACAACATGGCGCGCCGCTGCCAGCCTGCCGCCCCTGTGTATCCATCAGTCTCAGTGCCATCATGGGGCCCCCAATTTTGGGGAAGTGTGGGCTCAAGGACCAGCTGCTTTGGGGAAAGTGCAGGGGCCCCCCATGCAGCTGGGGCCCCTGGGCAGTGCCCAGGTGTGCCCTCTTATTAAGACAGCCCTGTCTAGAGGGTCTTCTAATACCTATAGCTAGCTTACAGAGGCATCATTTTATATTGCTTTAACGCAGATCACATGATACATTTGAAATGGCCCATGAAGAATCTTTGCTACAAAACCAAACCTCAGGGTCCTTTTAAATTACAGCAATGAAAGGAGGAGCCCCGGTAATTAAATGATAAATAATCCAAAAATATTGTGACCAAGTTTTATGTATATATTTTGGCATGTGCAATAAATTGTATTGAGACCGTGCCATAAGCGCTATTGCTTAATATTTTTCTAACTGACAAATATAGTGGTTAGTGGCGTTCTAATCCGATCTTTTATCCTTATAATTATTTACAATAAGCGTTTAAAAATAAAAAATAAATACTCACGGTCTGACATTGTTCTAGCAAATACAAAAGTTGCAGCGCTACACCCAACCGTGTCTGCTGCGTGGTTGCAGGCGTGGATGTCAATCCGATACTCTGTGAAATGTCTGAGGTTAGGTATGACCATTCTTTCACGAAAGATCTTATCCTTATAGGTGTAAGGCTTGAAATCTGCGCCAGTGTTGTTGATGGTATGACTGATGGTTGCTTCCGAGAATGAAGCGTTTCCAAGACCATCTCCGGTCAAACCCACTACATCTCTTCGCTTTTTTGGAGACCTACAAAGACATTTACATTGCTGCAGTTATCAAGACTGTGTGTAGTGCTCAATATGTCAGGTTAATATTTATATTTTACATTGGAAGCAAATAAAATAGAGTGTTAACCACTTGCCGCCCGCCAATGACATATTGACGTCGGCAAAGTGGTTGTAGAATCCTGACTGGACGTCATAGGACATCCTCAGGATTCTGAGCCGCGGCGCGCATCGTGGCGATCGTTGTTGCAGGGTGTCAGTCTGACACCCCGCAACACTGATCAAGGTAAAGAGTCTCTCACGGAGACTCTTTACCACGTGATCAGCCGTGTCCAATCACGGCTGATCACGATGCAAATAGGAAAAGCCGGTAATCGGCTTTTCCTCACTCGCGTCTGCCACCAGGGATGCCCACTGGACCACCAGGGATTAAAAAAAAAAAAAAAGGGGGATGCCACCCTAGACCACCAGGGATGAGGAGGACACAAAAAATGGATGCCAATCAGTGCCGCAATGGATGACAATCAGTGCCCACAATGGGCATCACTGATTGGCAGGCATTGTTTGGCACCGATTGGCATCCATTAGTACAACACATACAATAGTGCCCATCTATGCCCATCCGTGCCACCTATCAGTGCCCATCCGTGCCGCCTATCAGTGCCCATCCGTGCCGCCTATCAGTGCCCAATCCGTGCCGCCTATCAGTGCCCAATCCGTGCCGCCTATCAGTGCCCAATCCGTGCCGCATATTAGTGCCCATCAATGCCACATCAGTGCCACCTCATCGGTGCCCATCAGTGCCACCTTATCAGTGCCTGTCAGTGCAGTACCATCAGTGCCCATCAGTGAAGGACAAAACGTACTTATTTACAATGTTTTATAACAGAAAAAAAAAAAAACGTTTTTTCTAAATTTTCGGTCATTTTTTTTTTTTTTTTGCAGAAAATAAATATCCCAGAGGTGATCAAATACCACCAAAAGAAAGCTCTATTTGTGGGTACAAAATGATAAAAATTTTGTTTGGGTACAGTGTAGCATGATAGCGCAATTGTCATTCAAAGTGCAACAGGGCTGAAAGCTAAAAATTGGTCTGGGCGGGAAGGTGTATAAGTGCCCTGTATGGAAGTGGTTACAAAATAATAAAAAAAAAAAAAAAAAAAAAACAGTCCCATTTCAGTTAGGTCGTATGCATAGGGTTAGAGCGGAGGTTCACCCTAAAACAATTATATACCATTACATCCAGCATACTTCCGACATCTACAGTATGCTGTTTTTTTCCCGTACATACCGTTTTATTGTTATTTTACCCCCGGCTTCCGGGTTCTGGCTCCCGCGGGAGTGGGCGTTCCTATTCAGAGGTTAGGTGATTGACGTCTGGTGAAAAACTTCCCCTGGCGCATAAGACGTGTCACCAGTTTTCCGTAAGTAACCGACCCGCGAGTCAGCTCTACACGGCGGGCGTAGGCGCCATATAGAGCCGACTCGCAGGTCGGCTACTTACGGAAAACTCGGGACTCGCCTTATGCACCAGGGGAAGTTTTTCACCAGACGTCAATCATCTAACCTCTGAATAGGAACGCCTCAGTTTTTTAGGGTGAACCTCCGCTTTAAGATAGAGTTAGGCATCCCTGGCAATTGGGGGGGGGGGGGGGGAATCACACACACAGTATCTCACAAAATTTAGTACACCCCTCACATTTTTGTAAATATTTTCTTCTACCTTTTCATGTGACAACACTGAAGAAATGTCACTTTGCTACAATGTTGTGTAGTGAGTGTACAGCTTGTATAACAGTGTAAATTTGCTGTCCCCTCAAAATAACTCAACACAGCCATTAAAGAGGACCCCCCGAATTGTATTTTATTTTTTTAAAAGCCAGCAGCTACAAATACTTTAGCTGCTGACTTTTAAAAAATGAACACTTACCTGTCCAGCGTGCCCGCAAAGTCGGCAGATTAGGACGGGCAATCGCTCGGTCCTCGGATGCTGCCGCCCAATGCTCGGTGAGGGAATCAGGCAGTGAAGCCGCAGAGCTGCTCATCTGCCGACTTTGCCTTGCGGCTTCACTGCCTGGTTCCCTACTGCGCATGCGCGAGTGAGCGGCACGCCGTCACTGGTCCCCGCTCTCTCCTCGGAACACCGTTTCCCAGAAGACAGCGGGGGGGGGGGGGGGTTGGGGGTTACGTGAAGAGGCTGGAGTGCATAGTTTTATACATAGAATAAAAGTTAACGATTTGTTTTTATACTATGGCGTTTTTTTTTTTGGGGACTACCTGGACGGAGAGGTTCCCAGGACGGTCAAAGGCCCTGGCTGGGCTTAGAGCCACAAGTTTTGTTGACCTTCCATGACAGAAGGTCCGTGCTATCTGGTAAGTGACCATTTTGTATATGGTGGAGGCGATTGTCATTGGATCATTTAACTAATGGTGACAAGTTTAATTCAATACTTTTACCGCAACTCTGTTTATGAACTTGCTATTGGGGACTGCGCTATATCTCACAGTGGATTTTGCGGCTGCTTTTTTTTTTATTTATTTTTTATTTTTTGTGTTCCGTTTAAAGCAAAAGCACAGTTTTATGTTTTTATTTTAATTTCCTAAAATCGCTTCAGATGCAATGCCAAGTAAGCAGCCAGTTTAGTCTGAACTTCTGGCCTGCATACCACCAACAACCACCATCACAACCTTCTACACTATGTGCAATGCCAAGTAAGCAGCCAGTGTAGCCCGTACTCCTGTCCTGCATATCAGCAACAACCATCATCACAACCTTCTACACTATGTGCAATGTCAAGTAAACAGCCAGTGTAGTCCAAGCTCCCGGCCTGCATACTATTTGGCCTCTATAACTTAAGGGATTGCAGCCAGGTAACCAAGATTTTCAAAAGCATATCAGCAACTTCCTCTATATAGGGCTTATATAGGGCTTATAAAGTCCTGTTAGGACTACTTTTATAGCATGGGTGCTCAACCCATGGCCCTATAGCCGTTGCGGAACTACAGACTCATCATGCCTCTGCCTTCGGGAGTCATGCTTGCAACGGTCAACCTTGCAATGCCTCATGGGACTTTAGTAGTTTTGCAACAGCTGGAAGGCCACAGGTTGAGCACCCTTATTTTATAGTGTCCTGTAGTGGGGAACTACCAAGGTCACAAAGGTCACATTTGCGACTGGGCCCTGGTGTTCCGCCACCGTAAGCACTGTTTTTAGCATGAACTGCATTACCATCTATTGTTTCTGCTATGCCTGTGATGTTATTTTGACATTACAATAAAGATATTGGAGAGCAGCAAATTCCAGACTTTTAATTCTTTCCTGGTCTTACAGGCAAGCTGTGCAGCACCCTCAAGTCATAATCAAAGTGGTTTTAACAGTTCAACCTGAAGTGGCACAAAGCTTTCCCAGCATCTCCTGCCACACCTCTGGATAGCATTTTCACTATGCACTAGGGGCGACCAGCAACTCTGTGATGCCCGCTATACAGTGGAGGCGAAAGCTTTGTAGTGCCCTGCATCACCTTCTACCCATCTGGTCAGCAGTTCACGTTCTACAGTGGAGAGGCGAGGGTCCTCTGACCCAGGTAGGTACCGTCTTCAGAGCAGCTCACTTGTGTACTGAAGCCGATTCCTGCTCAGGTCAGAGGCCTGAACTTGTAGAAAGGAAGGCCCATCTACCATGATGTACCAAGTGCGTTCTCTACTCTGCTCAGTGTCACCCTAGGGTGGAGAGGCGGAAGTGCGCACAACACAATTAATACATACAATAAGAATTAAATTTATATAGGCTGCTCCCTTATTGAAGGAAAGTGGAGATTTTGCGTCAGTCTGCACAGACTCCTTCACAACTAAAGTGGTTAACATTGATTTATATAAAGGCGACCTAGCTCACCTTTGTTTATTCTTGTTGATTAAAGTCACCTTCCAAGGAGGCCTATAAAAAAAAGGGGGGGGGGGAAGAAGCGTCAAGTATTAGCATACATTTTGCGATGTTTGGCGCCCTCTATGCAATTACATCACAAACTTGGGTTATTTTTACTAAACATATAATAAAACAAATCTTGTAAAATGTTGACCCATCACCTACTGCCTCCACATTGGCTTTTTATCACATTAAAGGAATACTAGGGAGGTTCAAAAGGACAGAGAAGATCATGCCACTCCAGCTATCCTGTCCCTGGTGCCAATTCAACAGCAACAGGGTCTTAATGCAGAGCAAATGTTTATCTGGTTCCTCCCTCACTGCCTGGATGAGGAAACTGTTGCCCCCTTGCTGATGGAATGGTTAAAAGATGTCCCTCAGCAGTGGATCCTCATCTGGACATTCGGGGAACATCAGGATTATTTACCTTGCTCCACATAGAAATTCTGGCACTGGCAAATTGAGACTTTCTGCCCTAGGGTGGCAAAAACCCATTCATTGTGTATCAATGCAGGGGACGTATTATCACCCTTGGGGGCTTGTCCTCCAATTCAGTCTACAGGCCGATTGAGTCCTCAAACTAAACCTAATCTGGAGCTGTCCCAACTGATCACTAGGGGACACACAACCACACGTTGAGGAACTGGTGCAGAAAGCCAGTGCTCAGATTTTAGTATAAAAAAGGGAGCAGATTACTATTCTTACAAGATGAAACACGAGACAAAATGTTTTTGCTTAGGGTTAGAATATACTTAAATAGCTCAGGAAATCCTAATTTGGTTTGAATGGAAAGAGGACAGGTGGAATACTTACCTGGGAATGAAAATGGTGTTCCTTAAAAAGTTCTCAAACTTTTTCTGAAAGAATTCCTCATCCAGGTCCAATAGCTGGTCGCCATTTTTTTGACATGGGCAACACTTATCCTCCGAATCCATGTCATTATCATCACTGTCAAACCTGGTATCAGCACTGCTAGTTGGAAGCTTCAGACCTGTGTAGTGAGGATGAGAAAATGTTGTAAAAAAAAAGCATTAAAAAGTGTTTAAAATCCATGCCAGACCATTATCCAGGTCCCTCCTGAACCATACCAGGCCACATACCCTCAACATTGGGGGGTGGGGTGCTTTGAGGTGTGGGAGGGCTCACCCCAAAATCACCTTGTCCCCATGTTGATGGGGACAAGGGCCTCATCCCCACAACCGTGGACGGTGGTTGTGGGGGTCTGCGGTTGGGGCTTATGGGAATCTGGAGAACCCCCAGAAATGGGCACCCCTGAGTAAACGAGTATCGGGTAGCCATTCAGCAAAAAAAAAAAAAAAAACAGACAAGGTTTTGACAAAAGTGTCCCCTCAGTTTAAATCCATCGTCAATCACGCCACCCGCTGACCCGAAAAATAAAGATGAAAAGAAAAAGAAAAAAGGAAAAAAAACGCATTCGGTAGGAGGGAGGGTGGAGAATTTTTTTTGATTTTTATATCAGCGGGCGGCGTGATTGTCGACCGATTTACATCGGGGGACACTTTTGGTCAAAAATGGTCTCATTGACACATCTTGTGAATGGGTAGGTTTACGGTTGTGGGGATGAGTCCTTTGTCCCCATCAACATTATGATAAGGTGCTTTTGGGCTAGAGGGGGCAGAGCCCCCCTGCCCCAAAGCACCCACCTTCCCCCATGTTGAGGACATGTGGCCTGGTATAGTTGTTGCTCACTCACCCCCCCTTTTTCTGACCCGCCAGGCTGCATGTCCGGATAAGGGCCGGGTATGGGGGGGGGGGGGGGAACCAATGCTGTTTTTTTTCTTTATTTTATTTTTTTTTAATAGCTGGGTGCCGACAATTGTAACTGCGAGCAATTTTAAAATGGAATGAGACTTTTTTCCCCTTTAGAAATTTCATTTTTGTTGCAGCATGTTCTTTGTGTTGTTTTTATTAGGGGATAGCAATTTGGATGGGTGTAGGGATTTATAGGATGCCCAGCAGATGAACAGAGCAAAACTGGGGGACAATCTTCATCTTTCTGTACAAAAATCCAGAACTGCTTTATTCTGTACAAACTCGCAGTCCTTTGTATATTAATTGCAAAAGTCCATTATAGACTTAGGGCCCTTCTGTAAAGTAGCACACACTTGAGGTAACTACCGTACTTGCAGGAGTGCATCTCCTCCCTCTGTGGATCGGGTCCCAGCTCCACTACTCAACATGTCCTACCAGCCCTCCTGGGTGCTCCAGTGATCTCTCAGAGTAAGGATGAAGGGATGAAGCACACAGGTGTCCCTCCAGAAAGCTGACTACATATGGAAGACTTTTCCCTTGTAGTGTCCCCAAGTGTGCTAATGTACTCACTGCCATTTCCTTGATCCCACTGCTCCTAAACACACCTTACTGCAGAAGGGATCCTTCCTGAGCCAGGCCAATTTTTCAGCCTGTGGGGGCTCCCCTAGACCTAGAGGGGCCCTCAAAGCCACTAACAGACTTCTCGGCACTCCATCTTCTACCCAACTCCCCTTGCCAGCTTGACTCACCCATATACATAAGGGCTGGCTCAACCCCCTGCCAGGCCCAGTGCCTGGGGATTGGCGAAGCTCCCCTGTGTAAGCAGAACGACCCTCCTAGCCTCTGCCCTCCAGTTACCAGAACTGGGGGGAAGCACCAAAGACCGGTCTGTATGAGTCATTGAGCTCTGAACTCAAATAAAACCTGATCCAGATTCCGTGACTCATACTTAACCATGAGCAAAACTATTTTTTACCTGCTCTACCACTAGAGGGTGCAACATTTAGTTAACCCTACCAACAATGTAACTACAAAACGTATATACGCCGATAAAAAAGATAGGGAAGACTTGATGGACCACTTGTTCTTTTTCCATTGTCACTCTTTTAGGTATCTAGGTTTCTAATGCCATGAAAACCTCCATATAAGATGAAGGGTCTGACTTATGAAGCTGCTGAGTTTGATACAAGCCTAGTCTTTCAGTAATTTTTTGCATGTGCCTCTGGTCTGGTTTTACCCCTGGGACAGGAAGGCCTGTGGAACCCAGAATCCCTTGGAAAACTTAGGAGACCCTTGTTTCAGCTCCCCATGCACCTCTTATGTCTAAGTCACCTTGTGCCATCCTGGCACAGGGTAAATGAGAAAACATATCTTGGATTACTTAAAATGGGACAGTAATATTTATCCACAATATCTCCCAGGATATATGTAAAGACTATTCTTGGTTTGTTTGATTCTGAACTCAAACATGTTAGTTGAGAGAGCTGATCACATTGGCCTCTGTACAATGTAGGAGACGGGCCGACTCCTGCTGGAGCTCCTTCTATTGTGTGAAGGTGTCCTCTTTTTATACTTATGATAATGTATAATCTACTGTGTGAAGCTCAGTGACAACAAGTCTGACCTCTAGTGAAATCCTGATTAATCATAACAATGCCCAGGAGGGCACAGAGTCACATCGGCTACTTTAAGGGATTAGTTAATTAGCTCATGTTAATTTAGGTTTCTGTTTACAGTTGTATTGTTAGAGTAATATGAGCAGGAGGTAGGAACCTCCTCTTTAACTGTATATAAGACTTGTATTCTTGTTCTAAGTAACAGTTCATGTTCAGCAATCAAACGAGTACCGTCTTGTTTGTTGTTGATAGTGGTTGGAATATCTGTTATCTAGATCAGTGTTTCTCAACTCCAGTCCTCAAGGCGCCCCAACAGGTCATGTTTTCAGGATTTCCCTCAGATGAAACAGCTGTGATAATTACTAAGGCAGTGAAACTGATCAAATCACCTGTGCAAAATGATGGAAAGCCTGAAAACATGACCTGTTGGGGCGCCTTGAGGACTGGAGTTGAGAAACCCTGATCTAGATTCAGACTGGGAGGAAGTGGTATATGACGAGAGTGTGGGACGTTTCGTTACAACCCCAGTACAGCCAATGGTTGGAGGACTGAAAAATGGGGACCAGAACTCCCCGTGGATTAGTTCCTGCGCCCTTCTGTTCCTCATTGCCCCCCAAATATATAGAGGTGCAGTTGGGGCACTTCCGAAGATAGAATTATTTTCCTTGCAGCAGACAAGTCCATACAGATACAGATTGAACAGCATTTGTTTTACTTGCTAGCAAAGATTTTATTTTGCAAGTAAACACTCTCCTTTACGTGTTCCAATGCCCACATGATAACTTTGTGCCGGGGCCAAGCTTAATAATAATTATTGTGTTGTGAAAATAACAGTCTTTGTACCTGTTAAACTTTGGAGACACAACAGCCACCATTGACTGAATCCCCGGAATTTCTATTCTTTAATGTTTCAAAGAGTACAGAATAAAATGAACGAGCCACCGCGACTTGCGTAAGCAATTTTTGTAAACCACAGCAGTGACGATACCGTGATTGCAATGAGCAAATTAAAATCATTACTTTTTTATGTAAGCCCAAAACATTACATTCTATGTGTTTACTGTGCAATTTAATTTTGTGGAAAATATTATGCAAACTAAACATTAGGAAAGATCGGCAATATAGGTTGTTTTGGTTATGGACGTTTCAGTATTGTTCGATATCAAAAACGGCATGTTTTGGATTAGTTGATTCTTAAAAAGTATTTAAAAAGGGGTTGTAAAGGTACAAGGGCAAAATCGTGGGTGCGCGGTATACGCCGATACCCGCTTTCCCGCGCCGAGTTTGAATACTGCGCCGACATATACCAAGCGCAGTACACTCGGGTATAGTCGGGCAGTCTCGGCTCCTTCCGTGCTCACGTCCTGGACGTACAGGACGTCAGCGCGAGAGTTGCCGAGCCTGCCCGACAATACACGAGTGTACTGCGCTCTGTATATGTCGGCGCAGTATTCAAACTCGGCGCGGGAAACGAGCGGGGAGGACGCGAGGACGCCGCAGAAGGACGCCGGACCCGACGAAGAGGTCACCCGAAGCCGCAGACGGACGCCGGACCCGACGAAGAGAACACCCGAAGCCGCAGACGGACGCCGGACCCGACGAGGCCGCCGATGGATGCCGCACAAGACACCAAAACTGTAAGTGCAAAAAAAAACTTTTTTTCCACAGGATTCGGGGCAACATTAGGGGTGCGCGGTATACGTGGGAGCGCGTTATACCGCGATAAATACGGTAGCTTCCTTTATCTTAGTGCAGTCCTCCACTTACCTCATCCTTCCATTTTGCTTTTAACCACCTAAGGACCGCCTCCTGCAGATATACGTCGGCAGAATGGCACGGCTGGGCACAAGCACGTACCTGTACGTCCTCTTTAAGTGCCCAGCCGTGGGTCGTGGGACCCGCAGACCCGATCACCGCCGGAGTCCCGCGATCGGTCCCCGGAGCTGAAGAACGGGGAGAGCTGTGTGTAAACACATCTTCCTCGTTCTTCACAGTGGCAGCTTCATTGATCGTGTGTTCCCCGATATAGGGAAACATGATCAATGGCGTCACACGTCCAGCCCCGCCCCCCTACAGTTAGAAAAACATATGAGGTCACACATAACCCCTAGGGGGCGCTGTAGGGGTTAACTCCCAAACTGCAATTGTCATTTTCACAGTAAACAATGCATTTTTATAGCATTTTTTGCTGTGAAAATGACAATGGTCCCAAAAATTTGTCAAAATTGACTGATGTGTCCGCCATAATGTAGCAGTCACAAAAAAAACGCTGATCGCCGCCATTAGTAGTAAAAAAAAAAAAATTATAAAAATGCAATAAAACCATCTCCTATTTTGTAGGCGCTATAAATTTTGCGCAAACCAATCGATAAACGCTTATTGCGATTTTTTTTTACCAAAAATAGGTAGAATACGTATCGGCCTAAACTGAGGAAAAAAATAGTTATTTTATATGTTTTTGGGGGATATTTACTACAGCAAAAAGTAAAAAATATTGATTTTTTTTCAAAATTGTCACTCTATTTTTGTTTATAGCGCAAAAAATAAAAACCGCAGAGGTGATCAAATACCACCAAAAGAAAGCTCTATTTGTGGGGGAAAAAAAGGATGCCAATTTTGTTTGGGAGCCACATCGCACCACCGCGCAATTGTCAGTTAAAGCGACGCAGTGCCGAATCGCAAAAACTGGCCGGGTCATTTACCTGCATAAGGGTCCGGGTCTTAAGTGGTTATATGTCCTTATTTCTTCTGAGAAATCCTCACTTCCTGTTCTTCTGTCTGACTCCACACAGTAATGTGAGGCTTTCTCCCTGGTGTGGAGTGTCGTGCTTGCCCCCTCCCTTGGACTACAGGAGAGTCAGGACACTCTACGTTGCAGATAGAGAAAGGAGCTGTGTGTAAGTCGTGTTCCTGACTCTCCTGTAGTCCAAGGGAGGGGGCGAGCACGACACTCCACACCAGGGAGAAAGCCTTGCATTACTGTGTGGAGTTACAGACAGAAGAACAGGAAGTGAGGATTTCTCAGAAGAAATAAGGACATATAAAAGCAAAATGGAAGGATGAGGTAAGTGAAGGAGGACTGCACTAAGGTAAAGGAAGCTATTTAGGAAAAAAAAAAAAAATTGTACCTTTACAATCCCTTTAAATATTTTTACCACCAGGAGGATAATATTTGCATGATTTAAGAAAAAATTATTTAAAACACTGATATCTCCCATTGGATTTTAATTAGTCACTCTAATGTCGGTAATCCCTCTAACCAACCTTTGGTGCAGTAGTCATTATGGTATAGAGCCTCATCTTCTGCCAACTGCTGCCAGAGAACCAAGTAGTAGCTGAGATTTCCATTGCGTTGCGTTGGAGGCTTCCAGCGGACAATCAGATGGGTTGAGGAGTTTGACATGATCAAAACATCCTGGGGAACGGTTGGGGCTGCAATAAAGAAGTCCACAAAAAAAGAAACCTACTTTAATCCCAAGTATATACATGCATGGTAATTTGTTAGGGCAAAAAAAAAAAAAAAAAAGATCCTATTGCGTTTTACCGACTTCAGTAAAGTAAAATATGACTGTCTGCCATGAATTCCATCACTACCAACAACATACAAAGCCATTCACAACTCTGCGCTGAGCTACATCAAACTTCTCTCCAAATATCACCCAAACTGTCCTCTCCGCTAAAGACTTCCCGCTCTCAAGCTCCCTTGTCGCCTCCTCCCATGCTAATCTCCAGGACTTCTCCAGAGCCTCTCCCATCCTCTGGAACTCTCTACTTTTATCGGTCTGGCAATTTCCAACCTTGGCTGCCTTCAGGCGATCCCTGAAAACTCATCTTTTCAGGGAAGCCTATCACACCTCCAACTAATCTTTTATCACTTCCATCAGCTCATTTCCCACATTCACAAAATATTGAATTGAATAGACATGTGCACTGCCGAAAAAAAATCGTAAATTAGTAAATTCATAAATCCGAAAATTCATAATTTCATAAATTCGTTTAGTCGAAAATCCAAAAATAAGAAAGAAAATGTTAAAGAACGAAAGTCCAAAAATACTAAAGAATAACTATGGTAACTAACTAACTAATACTAAATAACTAATACTAATTAACTAACTAACTATTAGTTAGTTAGTTAATTAGTATTAGTTAGTTAGTTATTTAGTTAGTATTAGTTAGTTACCATAGTTATTCTTTTAGTATTTTTAGACTTTCGTTCTTTAAAACTTTCTTTCTTATTTTTGGATTTTCGCCTATACAAATTTATAAAATTACGAATTTTCAGATTTATGAATTTACTAATTTACGAATTTCCCGAAAAATAAAAAACAAACAAAAAAAAGTAAAACATTGTTACTTTGACAGTAGGTAAGACATGTCTCTAATAACTAACTATTAAATTATAGTTAGTGGAATTTCCTTTCAAATTTGGCTGTTAGTGAACATAATGAATACAAATTTATCCGCAGTTACGAATTATCCGAAGTAAAGAATGCTGCATCTAAACAAATGGAACAGAACAAATTAATAATAAATAATAATATTATTTTTTTTTTTATTATTATTATTGTTCATTATGTTCCATTTGTTTAGATGGCATTTAGATGGCATTCATTAATTTTGGATAATTCAAAACTTTTGATAAATTCGTATTTGTTACATTCACTAACAGCCAAATTTGAACGGAAATTCCAATAACTATAATTTAATAGTTAAATAGTTAGTTATTATTTCAGATTTCCGAATTTCTGAAAAAAATTGGTTTTAGATAATTGGGATGTTTCCAAATTAATGAATTTGCTGAAATTTGGTAAAAAAATAAATTCAAAACTAATTGCACATGTCTAGTATTGAACTCGTCACAATTTGTCTAGGTAAATATATTTCTAAAGGTGCTATTAACATGAAATTTTCACTACATGTTGGTAACAACCCTTGCAATCCATACATACAAAGAAACCAAAACAAATTAGGTTATGTGTAATAAATTGGAATGACACAGGGAAAAAGTATTGAACACGCTAACTGAGATTTATTTAATACTTGGTACAAAATCCTTTGTTGGTAATGACAGCTTCAAGACGCCTCCTGTATGGAGAAACTAGTCGCATGCGTTGCTCAGGTGTTGGTTGATTTTGACCCATTCTTCTATACAAACAAATCTTGAAGGTTCCATGGGCCTTTTTTATGAACTTAGGGCCAGATTCACATAGGTGAGCGGCGGCCTAACGTATCGTAGATACGTTACACCGCCGCAAGTTTTTTGCGCCTACAGCCTACCATAAAACTGGAATTTCACTTGTTCAACCACCAAAATGGAGATGTACAATGAGCGATTTTACTTGATTGTATTTTAATCATGTCTACAATAAATGTGAAGTTTTAATTACCTCTTGTTTCTATTATTATATGTTGGCACCGTTATATTCCCACCCCAACCTTCTTCCAATATATTTGACTCTTTGGGATGAGGTGCTGGATGCTATGTGGTTCCCTGGGTTGGAACAAATACATAAATTGTTAAGCAAACTTTAAACAAGCTTCAACATGCTTTTTCTTCAGCAATGAAGTCTTGTGTGGTGAGCGTACGTACATACATGCCATTTCAGTTGAGTGTATTATGTACTTATGGTTTTCTTTGAAACAATTATACCTGCTAATTCCAGGTCTTCCTGGAGCTCTCCACAAGAGGTCCTTGGCTCTTGGACAACTTCTGATAATTCTTTTCACTCCTCGGTCAGAAATCTTGCGAGGAGCACCTGGTCATGGCCGGTTTATCGTAAAATGATGTTCTTTTCACTTTTGGATTATGGCCCCAACAGTGCTCACTCATTCAGAAGTTTAGAAGTCAACTCATGGTCACCTTTCAATACACCACCTGGTATGCCAAGGCTAACTTAACAAACTCCTTGAGCAAACTTAAACTACCTGACTCTGAACCCAACCTGGGCAGTGAACCCTTCCTTTAATGGGTTTGTCATAATTTCTTACTTTTTTTCTTAAAACTTTAGTACTATACTCACTAGTTATGAGCCCTTATAAGGTGTATATAGATATATTTAGTGCTAATGTACAGCGTTTTTTGATGGAGTCACCCCTATCCCCTAAGTCTGTACTTTATTTTATTTGGACACATTTTAGCCTGTTATGCTATATTTCTCTTGAACTCTGATGTACTAAGATAAACCCGAATACATTTCTTAAAATAAATAAATACGTTTATAAGTTTAGAAATCCTTCTGTAACCAATGGCATCAGTATGTTTTGCAACAATAAGGCTGCAAAGGTCTTGAGAGAGCTCTTTGCTTTTACCCATCATGAAATGTTTATTGTGTGACACCTTGGTAATGAGACACCTTTTTATAGGCCGTCAGTTGAGACTCAACCAGCTGACATTAATTTGCACTGACAAGGGGCAGGATTGCTTTCTAATTACTGATAGATTTCAGCTGGTGTCTTGGCTTTCGATGCCTTTTTACACCTCCCTTTCCTCATGTGTTCAATTACTTTTTTTACTGTGCCATTCCATTTTATTATACATAACTTAATTTCTGAACGTATTTGTTTTGGATTCTTTGTATGTATGGATTGCATGAGTTGTTACTGAAATGTGGTGAACATTTCATGTCAATAGCACCTTTAGAAATCATTGGGAGGAATTGTGCCCCATCATTGGTGTCATTGGGAGACATTGTGCCCCATTATTGGGAGGAATTGTGCCCCATCATTGGGAGGAACTGTGCCCCATCATTGGGAGGAATTGTGCCCCATCATTGGGAGGAATTGTGCCTCATCATTTGTGTCATTGGGAGGAATTGTGCCCCATCATTGGTGTCATTGGGAGAAATTGTGCCCCATTATTGGGAGGAATTGTGCACCATCATTGGGAGGAACTGTACCCCATCATTGGGAGGAATTGTGCCTCATCATTTGTGTCATTGGGAGGAATTGTGCCCCATCATTGGTGTCATTGGGAGAAATTGAGCCCCATCACTGGTTTCACTGGGAGAAATTGAACCCCATCATTGGTAAGCACTGTGCCCCATCATTGATGTAATTGGTGTGAGTGAATAAAATATTGCCTCATGGGCTTGATAAGAGCCAGCAAGGGCCACATCTGGCCCCAGGGCGCAGTTTGGAGACCACTGCTCTAAACCAAACTCTAATCTCTGCTGGGAGCTTCTGCATCAGCATGCAGTCCTTTTCAAAAAGCAATGAGGCATTTTAGCTCTTTCTATTATTTAAAAAACACCTATTATAAATCCCCAAAATGATGTACACTCAAAAAATGTATATCAAAAAATAAAAAAAACATCTACACAGTAGAAGACGTCAAAGAACGCTTATGAATCCAAAAGTGTAAGTATAACATAAGTATATGGTATGGTCCATTTATTTCTTGCTTATTTATTACTTATCTTTTATTATGCAATGAATAGTTGCATCCTGTTGTTTTACAGTTTTTATATATATATAAAATTCCCCAACTTTTTGTATCTTCTTTTCTAACCCAAGAGAGTAGCCTATTCCAGTTAGCTAGGTGCATAAAAAAAACTACAAGCAATGCATAGCAATCCTTTTAAAACAGAACATTTCATTTATAGCTGAAAAAAGTTTAAGTGGATTTCCGCCAATTCTTTTTTTTTTAAAGTCAGCAGCTACAAATACTGCAGCTGCTGACTTTTAAAATAAGGACACTTACCTGTCCTGGGCGCCCGCGATGTTGGCACCCGAAGCCGATCTATCGATTGGCTCTCAGGTGCTGCCACCACCATCTTCGGTAAGGGGTTTTAGGAAGTGAAGTCTTTTGGCTCTTTTTGCGCTATCCCACTGGTCCCTGCTGTCTTCAGGGACCTGTGTGTCTCCCAGAAGACAGCGCAGGGGGCGGAGAAGGCGCTGGAAGTGGCGTAGATACCTGTGGGTGGCTCCGGTATCTATGCCCGGAAGTGGGAATCTGCTCCCCCCTGAAAGGTGCCAAATGTGACACAGGAGGGGGGAGGCTTCCGAAAAGCGCAAGTTACATTTTTTGGTGGAACTCCGCTTTAACTACAGAAGGCTCTGAGTCTTTTTCTTCCCACAATCCCCTTGGATCCCAGATTTTTTTCAGATATACCTTGGTTCTGTACCATACAGTTATTAGCATTAGTAGTCTATCCTAAAGCATCATCATTTTTCTTGGGACAGATAGGGCTTTTATTTGGTACAGCTGGTTTGGATATATACCGGTATATATATATTTTCTAGGTTTTTAAAAGCTCAATGTGAAAATTCATGTTTTTTTATAAAGAAAGTTTTATTTTGCATAAGAGTGAATAATATATACAGAAACATTGGATAGGTGTTACTGTAAAGTCATTGGGAAACAAATACCCATCAATACAGAGAATAGTGCAAAGATAAATCTCCCATAACTGAACCATTCGGGTCCCTGACCCTATCCAGCAGTGCAGTGAAGTAGCTTTTATTTTAAAACGTTAGAGCCGGTTCACACTCCCGCGGCATGACTTCGGGGGCGACTCTGCAAGTCGTCCTGAGGACAACTTCAGAGGCGACCAGCAAAACGACTTCTGTATAGAAGTCAATGCAGGTCGCCCCGAGCCGCCCCCGAAGTCGTGCAGGAACCTTTCTCTAAGTCGGAGCGACTTGTGTCGCTCCTATTAGAACGGTTCCATTGCATTGAATGGGACGCGACTTGTCAGTCGGCTCTTAATAAAACACAGAGTCAAAAAAAAGGGAAAACACAATATAAGGAAAAACAACAACAGAGCCCCCCCCACCCCCAGGGATTCCCACATTCAGTTTTGCGAGTAGCAGGATACAAAAACCGAGCAGTAAAGTAAAAACTCAGAGTCATATCTAATAGTCTATAACCCCTCTTCCTCCAGCGTACTCTTAGAATCCACCCATCTAAACCACACTTGGTCAAAGACCCCCAGGATGCAACGTAAGGGAGAACAGATATTAGGTAGGTAACGAAATTGAATTATTTTATCCGTGGAAGAGATAACAGACAGCAGCTAAGTATCAAGGACCTCCTGCCACTGCTCCTCTGACAACTCTGGGACTATTGCCACCCACCGAGCCCTGGCCCTAGAGGTGGAGCCCATCTCCCCAGGGCCAACTGCCCTATAGCATCTAAAAATCCGTTTGGAGGGATCTGGATCAATCAAAACGTTTTCCAGGTCCGTATTATATATTTTACATAAGATGAACAAAACAAGCAGCATAAGAACAAATTCACCTCCGCTCTCGGCCACGAGCGAGGATGACGTCACCAACGGCTCTCCTCCCTCCCTTATGCGTTAGATACCCTATGATTAAGTGGCGTGCTCAGCCACGTAACGCGTAAGGGAGGGAGGAGAGCTGTTGGTGACGTCATCCCCGCTCGTGGCCGAGCGAGGAGGTGAATTTGTTCTTATGCTGCTTGTTTTGTTCATCTTAAATGTGAGTGTTTACTATACTAAATAAAATAATTTGTTTTAATGATATCACACTATGGAGCCTATCCTTTGATTTTGCATTTACCGTTGGGGGCTCTTATCCTTGCTGAGAGCTACTTAGACACCGCCAGCTTGGGGATTTTAAAGTGATCGATCCGTGGTTTATATGGTGTACTGAGATTGTGAGCTGCTGCCTGGTTATTATTGGGAGGCTTAAACACAAGCCAGCTGAGGTGAGAGGCTGGGGAAAATGGGGTCACTTGGAGTGGAGCACCTGTCAGTTTGCAGTGGAAATGTATCACTCTTCACTTCAGGAATTGTTGTGGACATTTTATCCATCTCTGCATGTGATTGGATTAATTGTATTTATTATAATTTTTTTGAGGAACACTTATCATTGATTCACTTGTTGCACATTATTGCATGATTATTGCATATTAGATGCACCATTATGTAAATATAGGAAAAATATAAATCGCGCTACACACAAAGGTATGCATGTGGGTGATCTATAGTAATATAAGTGAAAGGCTTCGCCTTTGAAAAAGTCCATTGACGAAACTAGTCAGGTGACTTAGCTTCTACCACGTCACACGCAAGTACGGAACGCCACTAGACACATCCGGGTACGGACAGCGGGGGCTGTGGAGCGCAAACAGCCACACGTGCTTAGGCTACCGCACCGAACTGTTCCTTGAGTCCCGTGTATTGTGCAGCTAGGAGGGTCATTGGAATTTGGTTTATAACCACCACCACCTTAAACGGCATTTCATTTATATTTTTTATTTTTTCTAAATGCATTTTTAAGGTTTTTTATTTAATAGTACATTTGAGCTGACTTCCTTTTGAGATACAAACGATCAGCAGTTACAAACGTACTTTCCCATGTGGATATATATTTTTTTGTTTTTCTATACAACTACTACCCCAAGAGAAACAACATATTACATATGAAGAAAACGCTGCCCCGGATCAGACCGACAAGAGAGGTAACCATCTGATAGCCAACTGAAGCTAATTCAGACAAGCTCTACACCCCCTCGAGGGGACGTCTGTCCGGTGAGTGGGGACACATTGGGGGGGAAAATCGTCAGCTATACCAGAGAGATAACACGGGAAAGTGATTTGCAACAGTTCTAAATATTTTTACCGTATGCACCAGCTGGGGAATGTATGGTATAACTAATTTGAATTGAGAACTGCACGGCTTCTTGAGATAGTGTCTTGTGTTCATCTTGAATCCTTACAAGATACGGCCAGAGATAACCTTTATTATAATAATTTACACTTTGCGTTTGAACTGTTTTTTGGTACATCAGCTGGGAATTGTAGCAAGCAATCCACCTGAAGAGAGGTCTGCACGGCTTCTATAGACATTGATTATTGTCTCTTGTTTTGTTTTGTTTTGTTTTGAATTTCTACAAGAGATGGCCAGAGTTAATTCTCAAAATATTTTTGTTTGAACTGGTTTTCGAAACATTTGAATACACTCACCAATTGAGGAACTCACAAGTCACGGGACAGTTCTAATATTTTTACTTTTTTGGATTTTCACTTTCAATCTTATTTTTTATTTTTGCTACCTGAGGTTTACTCAGCAGGCACATACTTCACAAATAGGAGGCATTAGCACATAGCACTTTAACTAACTGGTTGATGAATTTTTATATATTTATTTTTGTCACATTGTTTGAAGGTATATCATTTATCACGGCTGGTGAGCAATACTATTCTTATTTAAGCCTAAAGCAGTATAGCTAAAAACACACCACATCTATCTTTGAGCCATCGATACATATTCTACTAGATTTAACACTTTATGTGTACTAATCACACTCTCTCCTACCACATGAGGGGTTACACTTTTACAGCTCACATCATTGGGGAATTGTGAATACGGGGGATAGATCCTTACCCAGGTGATACTCCTAAATTTGAACTGTCATAAGGACGCAGAAGTATTAACCTGTTCCTCACATATATTGGACTTTTATTTTGTCATTTTTTATTTTTATTTTTTCCCTTCTCGGTTCCCCTCAACAAATAGTAATTACTGACCTCTGAAGGCAATATAGGACCATCATATAAAATAGGACATTTTGGCGGACCCTTACCGCATATCAATAAAAAGGGGGACCTTTTATCCTATTGGTGGCTATATACATGAGCTTAACCACAGGGAGGAACCCAACACCATATATCTAATTTGAATAATCACTTGCCATAATTTAGTGCGATTCAGCCTAGTACCAAGATAGCAGCGCCATTTCCCTTTGAGCAAATAATACACATAAGTGAAAGGCTGGCCGCTATGTCAAAAGTGACCTATAATGGCCACTAGGGTGCAGCATGCAGCCACCTCAAATTCCCTCAACAATCATAGTGATAGTGATTTACAAGAAAAATGAACAAAAACCAATAACAAAAACAAAAAGCACTTGGATCAAAAAACATCAACTAAGTTTTGGCTCTGAATGAGTTAATAAACAGTCCAAAATGTTGACAGTAGAGAGTCCATTAGATAGCAGGTAGTATGTCAAACACCCGTGCATCTGTGCCACATAACAGATTAGTTGTGAACGTGTCCAAAAGAAAAGAGTGACATCTCCTCCACCAGACTTATAAATTGGCTTCTTACCGAATTCCTATGATCCCTTATGACAGGGGATCAGAAACAGCATATAATAGGTCCCAATCTCGCAGTTTCAGATATGTAGTCCTGATGGATCTCGTTAGTTATGCAGTTTAAAATTTGCTTTGAATCTAATGTGCCAGCCGGTACACAAAACTCTCAGGCACCCGTCCACTGGGGGAACGTTAGGAAATTCTTGGGTAATGACAGAGCGCCGCTCGCCCTACGTCCGTTTTGTAAAAAACGTACTTCTTCCAGGGGCCATTATAGGTCACTTTTGACATACCGGCCAGCCTTTCACTTATATTACTATAGATCACCCACATGCATACCTTTGTGTGTGGCAAGACGGGTGGTTGAGGTAGCGCGATTTATATTTTTCCTATGTTTATTTCTTGTATTTCTTGTTTACACAGTAATCGCAGCACCTGGAGGGATTAGACTGTGACTACGTTGCAGGTTCTCTTTTCCCTCTTTTCTCTTCCTTCTGGTATTTTTTAGCGCAGTTTCTTTCCAAATTTTCCATTATGTAAATATGCACAATTGTTTTTGTACTCAGTACTATTAATTGTTTTTTAGCAAGCGCCATTACACCCCCTATTATTCACTACTGTCAGTGTGCGAACACTTATTTAGTTGTAGCTGCTGCTTAGTTTATTTATTTGTTTTTATTAGACCACTGTTTTCTATTTAGTGTGGTTTGCGCATTAGTTCCCCCTATTATTCATTGGTGTGGGGGTTGTTTTTCAGGGTTTGGGGTTG
>NW_024404512.1:0-72501 GCF_905171775.1 Rana temporaria | reverse complement strand
GCCCCTTAGTTCCAGTGAAGGGAACTCTTAAGGCGTCCAAGACATTTTGGACAATTTCATGCTCCCAACTTTGTGGGAACAGTTTGGGGACGGCCCCTTCCTGTTCCAAAATGACTGCGCACCCGTGTACAAAGCAAGGTCCATAAAGACATGGATCAGCGACTATGGGGTGGAGGAACTTGACTGGCCTGCATAGAGCCCTGACCTCAACCCCATAGAACACCTTTGGGATGAATTAGAGTGCAGACTGCGAGTCAGGCCTTCTCATCCAATGTCAGTGCCTGACCTCACAAATGCTCTTCTGGAAGAATGGTCAAACATTCCCATAGACACTCTCCTAAACCTTGTGGACAGCCTTCCCAGAAGAGTTGAAGCTGTTATATCTGCAAATGGTGGGCCAACTCAATATTGAACCCGACAGACTAAGACTGGGATGCCATTAAAGTTCATGTGCGTGTAAAGGCTATGAGTAAGCATCGGTTATCGATGTGAAACGCGTCAGCTCTGTTACCCCACTGCTTGCTGTTTTTTTTGCTGTTGTAGTTTTCGTTTTACTGGAATAAAAGGCACTATTTTTCAAATTTTACACTTTATCGGAGTGCGGCTGTCCATCATCTCCTCCCTTTTATTTATGCTTTGTGCATTGCCTGCACCCATCGGGGTTTGAACCATATTCACCGCTGAAGTGCATTTGTCTGGAGCGGCGGTTTTCTTTCTCTATATGCGTGTAAAGGCAGGTGTCCCAATACTTTTGGTAATATACTGTGTGGGCCAGATTTACGTAGGAGGGTGTATCCTTGTGCGGGCGTAGCGTATCCTAGATCCGCTACGCCGCCGTAACTTAGAGAGGCGAGTACCGTATTCACAAAAAACTTGCGCCCTAAGTCACCGCGGCGTAGCGTAAATGGGCCGGCGTAAGCCCGTCTAATTCAAACTAGGCTGGTAGGGGGCGTGTTGTATGGTAATGAATCGTGACCCCATGTAAATAACGCACCTAACGCGTGCATGCTCAGTATCACGATGAATTTTCTCTGTAATCTATGCCGGCTCAATGCTTAGTCGACGTGAACGTAACCTACGCCCATCCCCATTCACGGACAACTTACGCAAACGACGTAAAATACGACGCTGTTCACCTGTTTACCCCTACTTTATGAGGGGTAAAGTTACGCCGGTCGGACGCCTTACATAAACAGCATATTTTAATACACCGGACGCAAGTACGTGTGTGAATCGGCATATCTAGCTCATTTGCATATTCAACGCGGAAATATACAGAAGCGCCACCTAGCGGCCAGCGTAAATATGCACCCCAAGATACGACGGCGTAGGAGACTTACGCCGATTGTATCTTGGCAACCGTAAGGCGTATCGGATTCTATGAATCAGGCGCGAAGATACAACGGCTCACATTCGGACTTACGACGGCGTACGTGGAGATACGCCGTCGTAAGTCCTTTGTGAACCCGGCCCCATATCTCTATTGTGGTAAATTTGATGCCTCTATAGAATTAGTGCTCAGTCACTAGTCAAGGCAATAATTGTGACTGCTTCTTGGTTTACATGCCTTTATAAAAAAAAAAACAGAACAGCCAGAACAATCAAACAAAAAAAACTTTATAAAATAATATTTAACAAATTGAAAGAGTAACGGTAACATGCAAGTGATTGTTGCAAAGGAAAGGATTATTTATTATATGTTCATGTGATTAATTAAGTAAATAAATCATAATCCTTACATTTTAAAAACATAATAAATCTGCAGATTTTAATGCACGTTTCATACCTCCCCATAGCAATTTCACAGAGGACATGACATCTCCTCCTCCTTCCTTCCTTCATTCTACAGACTTCTTCTTATAACTAAATTGGTAAAGAAAATCTTCTTGCACATTTTTCTGTCAACATGAGCTGGGAATTATTCGTTCTTTTGGTCTGTAAGTACAGCTCATTTAAATGTATACAATTTTCTCATGTTGTAGCATTATTACATATGCATACCTAATTTTTGGGAAAAACATAATATAGTAATCAATTCATTGTTCTGTCCACACCAAGATAGTCAAAGGAAAAAAAAAAAAATACTGGTTACAGTTTTTGTTTTTACATTTAAAGTACAGTAGATGTAAGTCCTATTTGAATGACATTTAGCTTGCTAAAGTACTGTGTATTTTTTTGTGGAAAAAAAAAAAGTACTGTGTATTATAAACAATTGCATTTATTTAACCACTTCAGCCCCGGAGGATTTGGCTGCCCAATGACCGGGCCACTTTTTGCGATTCGGCACTGCGTCAATTTAACTGACAATTGCGCGGTCGTGCGACGTGGCTCCCAAACAAAATTGGCCTCCTTTTTTTCCCCACAAATAGAGCTTTCTTTTGGTGGTATTTGATCACTTCTGCGTTTTTAATTTTTTGCGCTATAAACAAAAATAGAGCGACAATTTTGAAAAAAAAGCAATAATTTTTTACTTTTTGCTATAATAAATATCCCCAAAAAATATATAAAGTTATTGCGTCTACAAAATAGGGGATAGTTTTATGGCATTTTTATTAATAATTATTTTTTTACTAGTAATGGCGGCGATCAGCGATTTTTATCGTGACTGTGACATTATGGCGGACACATCGGACACTTTTGACGCTATTTTGGGACCATTGTCATTTATACAGCGATCACTGCTATAAAAATGCACTGATTACTGTGTAAATGTGACTGGCAGGGAAGGGGTTAACCACTAGGGGGTGAGAAAGGGGTTAAGTGTGTTCTAGGGAGTGATTCTAACTGTGTGGGGGCAGGGCTTACTGTGACATGACACTGATTGCTGCTCCCGATGAGAGGGAGCATAGATCAGTGTCCTGTCACAAGGCAGAACAGGGAGATGCCTTGTTTACACTGGCATCCCCCCCATTCCCCCTGTTCTGCAGCTCCATCACACAAGGCGTCCAATCATAGGAGAGGACGGGAGTAGAGGAGGACAGGAAAAGACATCGAGGATATGGAGGACACCGCTCGCCACACACCGCCGTCACCCGTTGCCCCACTGAGACAGGGTAAGTGCCGGGTAGACGGCAGGAGGGCGGGCACAGTGGGAGCGTTTGATGGCACAGTGGGAGCGTTTGATGGCACAGTGGGAGCGTTTGATGGCACAGTGGCAGCGTTTGATGGCACAGTGGCTGCGTTTGATGGGCACAGTGGCTGCGCTTGATGGCACAGTGGCTGCGTTTGATGGCACAGTGGCAGCGTTTGATGGCACAGTGACTGCGTTTGATGGGCACAGTGGCTGCGTTTGATGGCACAGTGGCTGCGTTTGATGGGCACAGTGGCTGCGTTTGATGGTACAGTGGCAGCGTTTGATGGGCACAGTGGCTGCGTTTGATGGCACAGTGGCTGCGTTTGATGGGCACAGTGGCTGTGTTTAATGGCACAGTGGCAGCGTTTGATGGCACAGTGGCAGCATTTGATGGCACAGTGGCTGCGTTTGATTTTGATTTTTTTTTCAGTTTGTGCCCCCCAAAAATTTTGAGCACCAGCCGCCACTGACAGGTGGTGTAAAAGGCCCTCAACCCTGTTCAAGGATGATTGTTCCAGTTTGATATAGATGGCCTCCTTCATGCTTCGTAAGAATGGTTGTCCTCTCTGTCCCTCCATAATGCTTGTAAACCAGGGGTTTACAAGCCCTGGGGAAAAAAGTGTGGGAACTCCCACCCAAGATCCACTCCCCACCAAAAAAAAAATTATACGCTCATGTGCATAATTACTAAACCGCAAGTTCTTTCTAAATCCCGCGATAACTCGCGGCAGACCTCCGCAATGTCTCCTGGGAACAATGACAAAAGCTCCCAGGAGACATTGCGGCATCGAGGAAGTGACGGAATACCCGCACACTACCCGATGAATCCATATACAGGAAGCGGCCAGTAACAAAGGATTACTAAGGTTCGCCTGCCCCTGACAGTGAGTCGAGCTGGGCATGGCCGCTTAGTGAAGGATTGGCTCGGGCGGCTCGGCTGCTCTAGTCCTGCAAAGGGAACTGAGTTCCTGCTGTGAAAAAAGTGCAGGAACTCCGTTCTCACGCGTTCCCGCAGGATTTGAGCCCTGTTGTAAACCCCCCTGAAAGCCAGACATGTCTTTACAACACATTATACTAACACTTCCTGTGGCCGCACACACCCATGTATGGATAATATGTAGTGATATTGGCACATCTATTTGTAGCTCTATATGGGGGCGTGCATAGAGGGTGACAATGCTGCCACATCATAGAGTGCATGCAAAGACAGAAGTGTGAGGGAAACACTTTTATAACAAGGTTTTTCATTCCTGCACGAGCAAGAAGAAGAGCGGCAGAAATAATAGTTGAATAAAAAGATAATACATATTTTTATTTTCAAGATGAGGACCTAGACACTTTACTATTATATGTGAAATAAACACTACCAATTAATTAATTAAAATAATGATATAGTTTGATAGTAAAAAGTATTTTTTTTACTAATCTCTTTTTGTCTCTTTTACAGTGCTGATTGCAGGGAAAACAGGTAAGTAGACATGATTTGCTGGGATAATTTTTCCTATCCCTAGCTCTCAGTGGTCCCTCATTTGGAGGGACTGTCCCGCTTTTGTAACTAAATCCCTCTGTTTCTATTTCATGCCTAAATGCCCCTTTCTTTTCTCTGGTGTATAGCAAAATAGTTCCTTTTGCAACAAACCTTTCAATCGTTCTTTAGATCAGCCTTTCTCAATCTTTTTTTTCTTAGATGAACCCCTAAAATCCATTTTAGGTCTCGAGGAAATCCTATTTAACCACTTAAGGACCGCCTCCTGCACATATACGTCGGCAGAATGGCACGGCTGGGCACATGCACGTAAAGGGAAGGCCTGTACTAGTACCCAGCCATGGGTCGTGTGTGCGTGCCCGCGGCGCGTTCCCGCGACCCGGTCCGAGGCTCCGGGACCGTGGGACTCGATCGCCGCTGGAGTCCCACGATCGGTCCCCGGAGCTGAAGAACGGGGAGGGCCGTGTGTAAACACAGCTTCCCCGTTCTTCACTGTGGCGGCGTCATCGTTCGTGTCATCCCATTTATAGAGGGACACAATCGATCACGTCACACCTACAGCCACACCCCCCTACAGTTGTAAGCACACTTCAGGTCACACATAAACCCAACAGCGCCCCCTTGTGGTTAACTCCCAAACTGCAATTGTCTTTCACAATAAACAATGCATTTTAAATGCATTTTTTGCTGTGAAAATGACAATGGTCCCAAAAATGTATCAAAATTGTCCGAAGTGTCCGCCATAATGTTGCAGTCGCGAAAAAAAAACGCTGATCGCCGCCATTAGCAGTAAAAAAAAATTATAAAAATGCAATAAAACTATACCCTATTTTGTAAACACTATAAATTTTGCGCAAACCAACCGATAAACGCTTATTGCGATTTTTTTTACCAAAAATAGGTAGAGGAATACGTATCGGCCTAAACTGAGGAAAATATTTTTTTATATATATTTTTGGGGATATTTATTATAGCAAAAAGTAAAAAATATAGAATTTTTTTCAAAATTGTCGCTCTATTTTTGTTTATAGCGCAAAAAGTAACAACCGCAGAGGTAATCAAATACCACCAAAAGAAAGCTCTATTTGTGGGAAAAAAAGGACGCCAATTTTGTTTGGGAGCCACGTCGCACGACCGCGCAATTGTCAGTTAAAGCGACGCAGTGCCGAATCGCAAAAAGGGGCAAGGTCCTTTAGCTGCATTTTGGTCCGGGTCTTAAGTGGTTAAAGTGGAGTTTCCATCCCAATTTTTTTTTTTTCATTATTTGCTCATTAGACCTAAAAAAATTAAATAAAAAATGTTTTAACTCACCTGGAAATGCCTGTTGCTATGCTGTCCCATGAAATCTGCCTACGAAATCACCTAGGATTCTGACATCATCTCCCTCGGCTTCTCAGCACGCTAATGCTCCTGGGTAATGTGTGTCATCATTTCCCAGGATGCAGTGCGCCACCCCATTATAACTCCCCATCCAAGACTTCCAGGAAGTAAGTGCTTGTGGGCTTCACAATGCCCACAAACAAAATGACAACGGTGTGGACATAGTTTAATAAACAATCTTTTTTGAATAACTATGCGGAGCGGCGGCGGATTGTAAAATAGTAAGTGACCGGATTTATATTATAAAAACGCAGGATGAAAGGACATACATTTAAAAAATGCTAATTGTGGTTGGAACCCCGCTTTAAATCAATTCATCAGCAGTCAGGGGAACGAATGGTCCTAGTGTAGGAAGGTTGCCTACAGTATGTTAGTTAGACAGTTTGCTTGACCCGGCTAGGAAGGGGTTAAACCTGCTTCTGCGGTTTCCCAATTTTTTTCTGGGCTCTGCCCTCTCCCCTTCGCTGTAAATAAAAGGGAAATGGGCTCTGTACAGTGGGATGCTGCAGCCTGCATGGCAGAAAGGCAGGACAAGCCATAAGATCTGATCTCCAGCTACTCTAAAGTTCTCACTCAGGAGAATGTTATGACATTTGCGGCGGAGGACTGCTGCGCCTTGCAGTCAGTCGGAAAGCACTGGGTTGTCCAAAGATCTGCCATAACATGTAGAACATGTTATGTAGTATAATATTAAGACTGTGTGTGGTATACATCAACATTAATAGCCTTTATTACCCTGTGAAAGTGGCAATAGATTATATACCAACTATGGCCTTTCCAATGGTACATAATACAAAAAAAAACATATTTTAAAGTAAACCTGACGGTAATCAAACCTTGGCTGCCCTTTATGATCTATGACCCTTCTTCATACTCGGTTAATCCGTACACAACATGCAAAATGTTATACCAACCCCCCTAGTAAAAGTGTCCACACTGGTTGAGAGACGACCGAAAGCAACTTCAACGTCTTGTCAATAAATAAATTTAATAAAACCAATAAACCTCCTTTTAGGTTAGGTTTAGATGACCATTGTACCTGTGATGTACAGAATTCACCTGTGGTGTACAGAATTCAGTAGCTCAAGCTGAAGACACACAAGTAAAGTAGTCAGGGCAGTGACTCATCTCTCTACCCCCTCACTTCGTCAGACATTTCTGGCAGTCAGAGCAAGGCTAAAGACGGGAAGATTCTGCTGTCTCTGTATGTAACTTCTAGTGCTCTGGAAATCCTTTGTCATGTATAAACTGTATCTATACTCCTAATAATATAATACAATTGAATAAAACACATTATTCTATTTTGGAGGTCATATAATCCCCTTCAGGATCAGTCAGATTGCCACCTACCCTTCACCCACTTTTAGGGTTAATTGAACCCAATTCACAGACCCTGCAACAAACCCAGCCAAAAGCAGGTTGATTTAGAGAGCCTATTTAGTGTCAGTCTTTACCTGTCCAAACCCATTAGGCCAAAACCGATTTATATAATAGAGAGCACAGATTAAAGAATTGGCTGTAGAGAAAATATATTGTACAATGTTTTACAGATTTGATTGTATCTTTTGTTTTTCTGTACTTTCTCTTATTAATTGTCATGTACAATGTTCTATCTTGTAGGATCTTCGGTGAGACCCGTGGTGACCTTCAACCCAAACTGGGACAAGATCATCAATACAGAGTCTCTAACAATGACCTGTAATGTGATGTCACCTATTCCAGGAGATATGAGCTACACCTGGTACAAAGATAATAATTGGATACGCACAGGACAAAGCTTTGTTATTAGAAATGCAAAAGAGCGTAACAGTGGGAACTACCAGTGTAAAGGCTCCAACACTGACACAAGTGACCCGGCCAGACTGGAGGTCATTCATGGTGAGTACATATTCAGTACAACGAATGTGTTATGGTTTTGGTCAATGTATTTTTAGTTAAGTTAAAAGAATATTTATTTTTGCATTACTTATATCAGCCCTCAAAATTTCCACTCGCCTACTAGCATTTGGCGAGTGGATTTTAGCTGGGGGCGAGTAATGACAGGGCTGCATGACCAATCTCCCTCCAATCTGTGCCTACACTTAGAGTCCCGATGAGATTGGCGGCCAAAGAGGAAAGGTGCATGCTCGGGAAAAGTAGTCTGGTGAGCTGCGCACAGGCAGAGCAGTACACAGGTGCTCTCCTTACAATTCTCATTAAGCCATGGGACCCAACAGTATGACCTCTCTGAGCCTGCCCCCTCCCCCGGGCCCCGACCAATGTAGCTGGAGAGCAGAAAGTAATGAGTGAGGTGGAGGATTGCAAAAATTACCACTCCGGTGCAGCGCTCACTGAAAGTTGCCCTGACATGAGAGCGGCAGCCTTCCAGTTTGTGCAGTTTTCTTCTCCTTGTGCTCTATGTAAGTTTAGCCTGAGCACTGTGAACAGACTGGTCTCAATGTGTGCTGTGCGCTGTCAGTGTGCGCTGTACTATGGTGTCAATGGCTGTGCAGTTGTGTGGATCTCAGCGCTGGATTGTACTCCCTCCCGCTGTGCTGCAGCTCCTCTCCTCTCTGCCAGCCTGAATAAAAGGGGGAAGTGGGGACATGCAAGCGTGGAGCCGCACACACAGGCTCCTGATGATGAGATGAATGGGAGAGAGAGAGAGAGGATGGATGGGAGTTGCAGAGGAGACAGCAAGAGAATGGGGAAGAGACCCAGTTCTAGTGCCCTGTCCCTCTGGTCTGCCCCCAGTGCCCTGTCCCTCTGGTCTGCCCCCAGTGCCCTGTCCCTCTGGTCTGCCCCCAGTGCCCTGTTCCTCTGGTCTGCCCCCAGTGCCCTGTCCCTCTGGTCTGTCCCCAGTGCCCTGTCCCATTTTGTTAAAGTTGTTGTTGGTAATATTTAATTTTGTAACTTGATTCTGCATAAAACATTGTCATTCCATGAGATAATCTACGAGGGCGTGTTTACGGGTGCAATTAGGCGCAGGGCAGTGTATGAATTAGGTGGGGCAACTGGTGGCGAGTAACTCTTGAGGCCTGGCTAGTAGCTCAGGACTTGAAATTTTGAGCCCTGACTTATATACAATCTTAGCTTTACAAATAGGCAACTAATACAGCATGAATCCATCACCCTCACTTTGCAAAGCACTCTGGGCCAGATTCACAGAGCAGATACGACGGTGTATCTCCTGATACCATCCGCGGTGACGTGTCGCGCCGTCGCCGCGACGATGATGCGGCGACGTGCGCGACGCTGGAAGGTAAAGACTTCCACGCATGCGTCGAATCATTACGACGCATGCGAGGGAGGGGAGCGGACGGATTGATCCGGTGAGTCTGTACAGACGACCGGATCAATCCGCTGGACAGGATTCAAGCGGATAGATTTCTTAGCATGCTAAGACATTTTTATCCGCTTGAAATCCGTCGGCTGGATTTCTATCCGCCGATAAATGTCCGCTAGGCCGTACACACGACCGGATCTATCCGCTGGAACTGATCTGCGGATAAATCCCAGCGGATAGATCCGGTCGTGTGTACAAGGTCTAAGATGCAATACCGCGGCCGCCTCTGGGGGAGTTTGTGTCGTAAACCAGCGTCGGGTATGCAAATTAGGAGTTACAGCGATCCACGACGGTTTTTCGCGTTCGCTACGTCTAGTCTAGTTTCCCGTTGCAAAGTTAGTCGTTTTTTTTGGTGCCTTAACTTTACACAGCACACATATTGCTGTATAAAGTATGGTCGTCATTCCCGCGTCGAAATTTAAAAAATAACGTAGTTTGCGTAAGCCGTCCGGGAATACGGAATTACGCTACGCGCGTCGCCATTCGAAAAAATTATGTCACTTCACGCAAAGCACGGCGGGAGTTCGGAAACGGAGCATGCGCGGTAGGTCCGGCGCGGGAGCACGCCTAATTTAAATGGCACACGCCCATTTGAATTGGCCCGCCTAGCGCCGGAGGCCGCCGGTGTAGGTTTTCATCGCAAGTGCTTGGTGAATCAGGCACTTGCGATGGAAAATTGCGGCGGTGTAACGTATCTACGATACGTTACGCCGCCGCTCATCTACGTTAATCTGGCCCTCTGTTTGTTTAATGAATGTTTAAGGGAGAACTTGCACTAAGATAAGGAAATCACCCAGATCCCTTTTGAAGATGTGGTGGCTAAATTTGTTTCATTTTGCACACTTTTTTCTTCTTTACTATCACCTGGTGATCCCGCATCCGGGACGCATGCTCACCCTACTCTAACCAAATGCTGAGAGAGCTGGGTAAGACGGTATGAGAAACCAAAAGTAAAGAGCAATAGTGCTGCTGAAGAAGGAGCCAGGTGGCTGGGCATTTTCTGTTATCTGTTTTGCTGGTGGAAATGCCCTGCGCGGGCAAATGCTTTGTGGACTATACACAGTATTTTTAACCACTTGTCGACCAGCCACCACGGCAGCATGGCTCGGGTGGGCGAAACAACGCTATGTTGCATTGCTTCGCCCTGTGGCCACTAGGGGTGTGCGTCCGGGGAGCCAATGCGAGTGCCCGGGCACCCGCGACTGCTCATGACACAGTGAGAACCAGAATCTGTGTAGTCTGTTCATACAACGTATGAACAGCGATCTGTCATTTCACCTAGTAAGTCCCATCCCCCCTTCAGTTAGAACACTGAGAGGGAACACAGTTAACCCCTTGATCGCCCCCTAGCGTTAACCCCTTCCCTGCCAGTGAAATTTTTACAGTAATAAGTGCATTTTTATAGCACTGTTCGCTGTATAATTGGCACTGGTCCCAAAAATGTGTCAAAAGTGTCCGATGTGTCCGCCATAATTTCGCAGTCGCGATACAAATCGCAGATCGCCGCCAATACTAGTGAAAAAATAAATACTAATAAAAATGCCATAAAACTATCCCCTATGTTGTAGACGCTATAACTTTTGCGCAAACCAATCAATAAACGCTTATTGGGATTTTGTTTACAAAAAATATGTAGAAGAATACGTATCGGCCTAAACTGAGGAAAAAAAAATTTAGGGAAAAAAAATTGGGATATTTATTATAGCAAAAAGTTAAATATATTGGCCCGGATTCACAGACAGCAGGCGCACATTACGCCGCCACATCGCATCCCCTGTGCGCTATGCCGACGCAGCACAGAGAGGCAAGCATGGAATTCAGGAAGCCAGTGCTCCCCACGCTGCGTCGGCATGGCGTAGGTTTCGAAGGCGCAGGCCGGCGTAGGTGGAAGTGGGCTTGACCCATGCTTGACCCATGCTTGACCCATGCAAACCCATGCAAATGAGGCGTGACCCCCATGCAAATGATGGTCCGAGCGCCAGACAAGTACGTTTAACGAACTGCGCATGCGTCGTGCCCGTGGACGCATCCCCCTGCGCATGCTCACAACCACGTCGGAGCAACTTCCTAAGATACGCCAGGGGTAGTGCTTTAACTGCTTCAGCCCCGGAAGTTTTTACCCCCTCTCTGACCAGAGCACTTTTTACAATTTGGCTCCAAGGTGGTTGGGAAGTGAATGCCAGGCAGGGTGACAGTGGGCCACAACTTTCAGCAGCCCCTATGGGGGTACCGCTACATTAAATTTAAATTATATACGGCTTTACTAACATTCTGTACATAAGGTAATGACCAGGCATCGGTGTCAGTGGTTCCTAGTCTGTGGTCTTGGTAGCTGTTCCCTCAGGTTGGGGACATAATATCAGACAGGTGGGGGGAGATATTGGGAAGAGGTAGATCATTGTTAGACAGACCTTCCTGTAATGTGAATTTGTAGTAAAATATATTGCGCTAAACTGAAAAAACAAACTAAACTGTAAGGCAGCCAACACAACAAAGGATAATTGTGAAAAAGATATAAAAAAAACAAGTGCATGTGCCCCTGGAGTGGCAGTCCAGGGGTATCTAAAGATCACTGTGTGTGAGGGACACATTGATTTAAGATACCACGGTCACTGCACCAGATACACGCTTTTTTTTAGCACCTGCCTCCTGGGCCGTGCCTTTTGGCTAGGACCGGAGGAATTTTTTATTCCTGGCCGGAGGGCCTGGTCATTGTTGATCACAATGATCACTTCTTTCACTCTCCTCTTCACTATCCCTTTCCCCCACTTTATTTACTTTAAGCCTATGTTTGTCACGTTTTTGTCTTATTTTTGTTTGTGCACGTTTTGTTCATTGTGAGATTATTAGGGTGCCGGTCCTCGGGCCAGCCCTGAACGTCTTGGGAGTGGGTGGACATGGCCTTCTGGCTTAGTTCACTTGCTCCCATGGGGTCTCCCTTCGGGGGAGCCCCACCTAGTACTGGGAGGGTTCTGTTTCGGCAGTCCCTCCGAGGAAGTTGGGTCCGTGCCGGCTTCGGTTGCTCGGACCACAGTACCTCAGTCCCCGTCTGGAGCCTAACGCCCCGGGGGATCAGGGTTTGGGTCCCTCTTCACAGGAGGACCACTTGACGTTGCACCCATCTGCACGTTTTTGTGAACACTCTTTATGTGTGTGCACATTTTTTCTGCACCGGGTGGAGTTTTTGGGTGTGTTCACAGGCCATAGGCTTTTAAAAAAAACAAAAAAAACAAGTGCAGCGCCAATTAACCACTTAAGCCTTTAGGCAGCTAAATGCCCAGGCCAGGTTTTGCGATTCGGCACTGCGTCGCTTTAACAGACAATTGCGCGGTCATGCGACGTGGCTCCCAAACAAAATTGGCATCCTTTTTTCCCCACAAATAGAGCTTTCTTTTGGTGGTATTTGATCACCTCTGCGGTTTTTATTTTTTGCGCTATAAACAAAAATAGAGCGACAATTTTGAAAAAAATGCAATATTTTTTACTTTTTGTTATAATAAATATCGCCCAAAAACATATCTAAAAAAAAATGTTTCCCTCAGTTTAGGCCGATACGTATTCTTCGACCTATTTAGTAAAAAAAATCGTAATAAGCGTTTATCGATTGGTTTGCACAACATTTATAGCGTTTACAAAATAGGGTATAGTTTTATTGCATTTTTATTATTTTTTTTTTTTTACTACTAATGGCGGCGATCAGCGATTTTTTTCGTGACTGCGACATTATGGCGGACACTTCGGACAAGTTTGACACATTTTTGGGACCGTTGTCATTTTCACAGCAAAAAATGCATTTAAATTGCATTGTTTATTGTGAAAATGACAGTTGCAGTTTGGGAGTTAACCACAGGGGGCGCTGTAGGAGTTAGGGTTCACCTAGTGTGTGTTTACAACTGTAGGGGGTGTGGCTGTAGGACTGACGTCATCGATCTTGTCTCCCTTATATAAGGGATTACTCGATCGATGCGCCGCCACAGTGAAGCACGGGGAAGCCGTGTTTACATACGGCTCTCCCCGTTCTTCAGCTCCAGGGAGCGATCGCGACGGAGCGGCTATAAACAAATAGCCGCGCCATCGTCCCGGATCGATCCCCGAGGGAACCCGACCGCCGCATGTACCGTGGGGGGGGTCCCGATCGGACCCCCCACCCGCTAGAAGGCAAGGGCGTACATGTACGCCCATTTGCCTGTACGTGCCATTCTGTGGACGTACATATACATGCTGCGGTCGGGAAGTGGTTAAAGAGCCACCTGTATGGCGGATCTCAGATGACAACCAAATGAGTGGCAAATAGTGGTCAAAAGTGTGATTGGACAAGAGCAATCCTACTCCTCCAATAGTAACCCACCACAGCCGTGAGAGGGTATGAATAAATATAGTGTACTTAAAACAGCATCTGTGAGCTGTTGTAGCAAACCATTAAATGTAATATATTAATGAGTAAAACATGTAAATATCAAAAATGATGGTGATACATATAGTCCCATTCAATCAAAAGAGTAGTCCATACACCCTAAGGTGGTAAGAATACAATTTCCCCTCAGGTGGACGTGGACAAAGTGTATAAATGAATATAGTGCACTTAAAACAGCATCTGTGAACTGTTGTAGCAAACCATTAAATGTAATATATTAATGGGTAAACATATAAATATCAAAAGGATGGTGGTGATACATAAAGTCCCATTCAATCGAGAGAATAGTCCATACACCATAAGGCTGCATTCACACCTAAGCGACAGCCGCGTTCGCGTGTAGCGGCAGATTTGCCGCGAGTACAAATGTTTCATTTTTTTTTTTTTTTTTTCGTAAAGTATTCCCATTGCTGTCTATGGGAAAACGCGCCTGTCGTGTGAAAAAAAGGGTCCGGGACTTTTTTTCAGGCGACAGGCGTGGCGCGTCTATGAGATGTGAACCATCTCCATAGACGGCAATGGGAATTCTCCCCTCTAGCGGCAGAAGCGTCCCGCGTCGGGCGTTTTGTCGCTTAGGTGTGAATGCAGCCTTAGGTGGTAAGAATGCAATTTCCCCTCAGGTGGACGTGGACAAAGTGTATCCTAAAATATGCAATCCCTGGAACATAAACAGGTTAGGTACTCTTACCGGATGGAGTGGACCCGCAACTCACCATACGGTGGGGGGGTCTCAAAGGCTCTTATGGGTCGATTGCCCTCCCTGGTGACTGTCTCGGTCCCTTTTTACTGGTTACCCCGGACGTGGTCTGTATCCGATATCCTCAGGATGTACCCGTGGCCAGATGTCTCGCTCCCATCCGAATACCATAAGCAATAATAATGCACCAATGTGTTCCAATCAGGGGAAAAAAGGAAAAAAGAACTCCTCATAGCGTAAAAATGTAAAATTTTATAGAAATTTCAAAAATCACACTGAATTCCTGCAAAGTTCATATCCAAATCCAAATCAGCACACAAAAAATATAAAAAATTCCCAGCAGTCACCCGCAATAGGTACATGGGTAAAATGTTGTCCAGCGATGCGCAGTGGAAAATGGTAAGGACCAGTGTATTAGACCGGTTTTGTCTCAGATAGACTTCTACAGGGGTATTCTTACCACCTTAGGGTGTATGGACTACTCTTTTGATTGAATGGGACTATATGTATCACCATCATTTTTTTGATATTTACATGTTTTACTCATTAATATATTACATTTAATGTAATGTGAATTGTATATATTGATATGTTTCAGACTATGTGATCCTGCAGGCTCCTCTCTACATTTATGAAGGTGACCATGTGACTCTGAGATGTCACCATTATCCCGGATATTCTGCAGGAAGGACGATATTTTACAAGGATAACACTGTAATAAGAGACTGGAAACCTGATTCTCTATTCCGTATTACAAACATAAATATTGGAAAATCTGGTAAATATAAATGTATAAAAGAGGTCAATGGAGGTTATAAGTACTCAGGAGAAGTATCTATTTCTGTCAAAGGTAAGTCCTACTAGTTGGATTTGGGTGGGGGTGTCACAGTGTGTTATGTCAAAGATCTTCCGCTAACTAGTTTATGTCAGGTTGGGCTCATCTTTGTGTCAGGTTAGCGATCTCACTTCACCTCCATATTGATTTTCCGCATTTTCTAATTATATACAATATCATAGTTGCCAACATATCCAAAAAATTTAGTGACACTTTTTTTTTGCAGAAAGTCAGTGTAGGCGGAGCAGTGTGGTAATAAGGGGCTTCTGTTTTTGTGGGCGTGTCTGTTATTTAAAGAAATTGCAGCGTGTGAGGCACAACAATGGGCGTGGTTTAAATTACGCTAAATATTGGAATGTGGGTTCAAGGGGGTGTTGGTAAAAAGAGTCGGTTTACATCCATCAGTCCATAGGGGTGCATGGACCTTCCATCAGGAAATACTAACAGGCGGACCTGATTTGGCCCGCTGTGTGAAAGGGGCCTTAGTGATGGGTTCAGCAAGAAGTGACTGGGAGAAATTGGGTCTAAAACTGCACTGCCTAAATTCTCACAGTCGGGACAGTGCTATATAAAGGAGATAGACTTCTGCCTAAAAGATAGAAGTAAAAGAATGCTGATAGCTGACATGTAGCACTCTCCTGACTGAGAAATTGGCCAGTGTAGTTTTAACAGGGCCTGCCATCAGGGGGGTACAGACAGTACTGTAAGGGGCCCAGATGGCAATCCCCTTTTTTTTATTAAAGGGCCCAGAGGTCCCCAGGGCCCTGGATGGCAACCCCCCCCTGCTTTTTTTTTACAAAAACATAATATTCTTTTTTAATATATTTTTTTGTATTTTTTTTTTTATATATATTTTTTTTATTAAAGGGCCCAGGGTCCCGGAGGTCCCCAGGGCCCCAGATGGCAACCCCCCCCCTTTTTTTATATATATATATATTTTTTTAATTATATATTTTTTATTTCTTTTTTATTTTTACTTATATATATATATATATATATATATATATATATATATATATATATATATATATATTAAAGGGCCCAGAGGTCCCCAGGGCCCCAGATGGCAACCCCCCCATTTTTTATATATTTAATTGTTTTTATTAACCTCCCTGGCGGTATGATTCTGTCTGGAATTACGTACCAAAAGCGGTACAATTATTTTGCAAGGAAATTTGGCGTTTTATACTGTAGGCCTGTAATTCTTAGGAATAACTCACTTAAATCTGACCAAACAAGAGTCTAGTAGGCATCCCGGGTATGACATTTTTTTAAAAACAAAATTATAAATTATAATATAATAAATAATTATAAATAATTATAACAAATAATAATATAATTATAATAAAAATTATTCAATAAGTAATCTACTCAAAATCACTGAAATTTGCTCAGTTGCAGAATTGTCGCTGTCATTACTTTTATTTTTTTATGACGTATTTCCCCACAAATCGCTATCGCACAATTCTGCAAGTGATTATATAATCCACCGGAGGCTCTTTACCGAGATCGGAGATGCAGGGTGTCAGACTGACACCCAGCATCACCGATCGCCGCGCTGCGCGCCCCCACGGGCGCGCGCGGCTTTAAATCCTGCAGGACGTCCATGGACGTCCTGCCAGGATTTCAGAACCACTTCCCGGACGTAAATCGGCTATAGGCCGGGCGGGAAGTGGTTAAAGAAAGTTGAGAAGCGGGGGTAGGGGGTGTTCTGCTGTCGGAAATTACATCTTACATTAAATTGAGAAGCAGGGGGTGCTGACTTCTTACCTCTTCTCCCATGCAGCCAGCGAGTTGAGAAGCGGGGAGAGGGGGCGAAAATGACTTCTCACCAGGCGGGGCCTCTAGTAATTTGGGGGGCCCTTCGCAGTTTTGCGGGGCCCTAAGCGGCTTGCATAGTGAGCATATAGGGCGGATCGGCCCTGCTTGGATAGAAGATGTGTATAGATTATTTTCGGAAAATAAAGGCTACCATTTAGTGTCACTTTAAAGTGTAAGGGATCAGCTCGGTAGCGGGGTGTGTGACCCCTTGGTTGGGTTCACCACACACTGAATTTATACAGACTGGCAGTCGAAGACGGTTGAAAACAAAGTTTTTGTTTTATTTTTCCATCTTGCTGGAAAACAAGTGCAAGCATCCAAACAGCATAAACAAAATCAAACATAAAATAAACCCTGGCCACTCTGGGCGTCTACCTTCCACACAGGAACCTATCTATGAAGTCTGACTCAGCCTAGCGCTGGGTAGACAGTGCTGGTCATACAGCACAAAACAATAGTCTTTTGATTTTTATCACACAGAAAAATCACTCCTCTCCTCACCTCCTCAGAAGACTTTCAGTACTGCTCTCCTTCCTCACAAAGCTTCAGGATGCAACCAATTAGTGGTAATCCTCTGGGCTATTTATAGAGGCCTTAATTGCCTCATTCTGAACAGCTGAAGTTTTTCAACAGCCTTTAGCCTTTCTCTGGCTACGTTTGTAGCCGACGCCCGATAATGATTGGTGTATTGTCCAAACAAGGCAGAAATGTATCTCCCGTCTGTGACAACACCCACAGATTTACCTGACTTCCTGTCACAAAAGGTAAACCTCTCCAATGGGACACAGATGGCAAAGTAAAATAATTGTAAGGTGTTAGTATTAAACTGTTGCCTACACTACCCAGAAATGGAAAATGGCTTTAGATATACTTTGAATACTAAGAAGCAGATCCACAAAAGGATTACGCTGGCGTATCTACTGATACGCCGGCGTAATTTTAAATTTCCCGCGTCGTATCTTTGTTTTGTATCCACAAAACAAGATACGACGGCATCTGGGATCGATCGATCGACAGGCGTACGTCTTAGTACGCCATCGGATCTAAGCTGCAATTTTCCAGTGGCCGCTAGGTGGCGTTCCCGTCGAAATCCGCGTTGAGTATGCAAATTAGCTAGTTATGGCGATCCACGAACGTACGTCGGCTCGGCGCATTTTTTTACGTCGTTTTCGTTCGGCTTTTTCCGGCGTATAGTTAAAGGTGCTTATGGTGGCATACTCAATGTTAAGTATGGCCGTCGTTCCCCCATACAATTTTGAATTTTTTACATCGTTTGCGTAAGTCGTTCGCGAATAGGAATTTGCGTAGAATGACATCACTGTTGTAAGCATTGGCTTGTTCCGGTTAAATTTCGAGCATGCGCACTGGGATACCCCCAGGGGCGGCGCATGCGCAGTTAAAAAAAATTGTTTACGTCGGGTCACGACGTATTTACATAAAACACGCCCCCATTACATCCATTTGATTTCCGCGCCCTTACACCGCAAGAGATACACTACGCCGCCGTAACTTACGGCGCAAATTCGTTGAGGATTCGAAACAAAACAAAGTAAGTTACAGTGGCGTAGTGTATCTTAGATACGCTAAGCCCGGCGCAATAATGCGCCGTTGTACGTGGATCTACCCCTAAAAGTTTTGCTTTCTTAAGAAATTGTTGATTTGTAACCATTTTAAATGGCTTACTTCTTTCTTCCTTTCCCCCAGCCCCCTCAGCCCCGGGGTCCCCTCTCTGGCTACATGATACAGCTTCCTCACTCCATCCTCCACCTGACCCCTGCTGGCAAGGCTTTACAATAGTTAAGGGATGATCCAGCCATCCTGCTAACCCTCCTGCCTGAGGATTGGGCAGATTCCCATAAATATGCAAATGAGTACCTGCTGGCCGTCACTTACTAGCTTCCAGAAAATTAAGAATACTCATTTGCTATCATCACACAACTGGGTGGGATCGGGGCCCACCCTTTTTTGAAGCCTATTAGAGCCTCTGGCATCCTATAAGTAGATCAGCTGTCCGGAAGCATGGATGGGGGGCGGGCGGCGCCTGTGTTCCCCTAATGCAGGGGCTACCACTAAGTATGGGTTCAGACCTGCAGATGATTTGCCCAGTACAAGTGACAGGTTGACTAGCACGTGTGGGTTCAGATCCCTGTCTGAACACACCCAGGCTCATCTCTACTCAGGACATGGCACTATAGGTGTGCACACAGGGTGATTAGGGAGTGTCTGGGCACACCCTAATCACCCTGCGCGCTAGTGTCGTATCATCCAGTTTGCAGGGCACATTAGGGTTGCCACCTGTCCAGGATTCACCCGGACAGTTCAGGTTTGGAATCATGCGTTCGGGTTTCAGACAGCCTGAAACCCGGACACATTATTTAGACTGGACTATGGCTTTCCAGCAGGGTTGCTGGCTGAGAGTGTCTGTTAGACTCATTTACACTGTCCAAACCCAGCACTAACCCCCAAAAAAACAAAACACGCACAGATGGGATAGGAGAGAGGGCTCGACCTCCACCTACCCCTCTGTGTCTGCCCACACTCCAATCCCTGGCGCTGTGCCTCAGAAAAGGAAAGTTGGGGCTGGAAATTTGAAGTCCAGCAACCTTAGATACACCTGGATGAGAGGTGCTGACTGCCAAGGGGTGAGTGAGCTCACCATCCATACCTGTCTGTGATTGAAGTCTCCTCCTTCTCTCTCCTGCCTCTGTATAAGTACACCAAAGTAAATCCGGGTTCTCAGAGCACCCCTTACATCAGAGTTCCCCTTCACACCAGAGGCCACAGTTTTCTCCCTTCCATCAGAGTCTTCTCCGTACATCAGAGTTCTCAGTGTTCCCCCTTCACTCAGGGTTCCCAGAGCATCCCTTATGTTAGAGGCCCCAGAGTTCTCACTTACATCAGAGTCTGCGGAGTCCCCCCTTACAGTGAAAGGGAACTCCTGCCAGTTCAGATGTAAAAGGGGAACTCTGCGGACTCTGATGTAAAGGGGGACTCCGTTAAACTGTTCGGGTTTGACTTGACAACAAGGTGGCAACCCTAGGGCACATGGCCCAGAGGGAAGGGGGGCCCACTATGCCCTGTCACACAGTACACCTCACAGGAATCCATTGAATCAGCAATGCTGAATCTGCTCCATCATTTCCCTTGCCAGCCGTGGTGTTTCTGCCCTTGAGCTGTGGGCGGGTGCACTCTTCCGATCCTGTAATATTTCACTGGCAGGACTGGCAGTGCCAGTGTACAGTGCGCTATACACCCACAGGACGGAGGAGGCTACATCTACCTCACCCATACTCCACCCCCTGACTTGCACATGCTTCGAAAAAGCTATGTTAAAGCGGGAGTTCACCCATTTAAAAAAAAAAAAAAAATCTCCCCTTAGCTTCCTGCTCGTTCGGTCTAGGGGAATCGGCTATTTATATTAAAATATGTGCAGTACTTACCCGTTTTCGAGCTGCATCTTCTTCCGTCGCTTCCGGGTATGGGTCTTCGGGAGCGGGCGTTCCTTCTTGATTGACATTCTTCCGAGAGGCTTCCGACGGTCGCATCCATCGCGTCACTCGTAGCCGAAAGAAGCCGAACGTCGGTGCGGCTCTATACTGCGCCTGCGCACCGACGTTCGGCTTCTTTCGGAAAATCGTGACGCGATGGATGCGACCGTCGGAAGCCTCTCGGAAACCTGTCAATCAAGAAGGAACGCCCATTCCCGAAGCCCATACCCGGAAGCGACGGAGAGGATGCGTCTCGTAAACGGGTAAGTACTGCACATATTTTAAATTAAATAGCCGATTCCCCTAGTAATAACGAGCAGGAATCTAAGGGGGAAAAGTGCCCTCTAAGGGTGAACCCCCGCTTTAAGCTAAGTTATGAAAGTGGCAGAATTAAATACAGAGCACACAGCAGCTCTAATCCTAAAGCATTTTATTTCTATTGCTCTCTCTTTCAGAGTCCATCACTGACCCGGAAATCAAAGTGTCCGCAAACCCAATAGTAGAAGGAGACAACATTACACTGACCTGTCGTACCGAACCTTCTCCATTCATATCAGCCACAGAAGTGAAATTTGCTTTTCAAAGAAATGGACAGGACGTTCAGGAATTTGGATCTTCCAGTAAATATGGAATCCTGTCTGCTAAACTGGAGGACTCTGGGGATTATATCTGTGAGGTCAGAAGGTCATCCAATGGTTTATCTAAGAAGAGTAAGGAGATAAATATCCAAATAGAAGGTGAGAAGGACACAGTACAACAGGAGGGAGAAGAATAAGATCTATATTACCCCTCTGCAAAATTCATTCTATTTACTTTTGTGTTCTGATTTTCCTTACAATTATATTAATGTCTATGCAGAGCTCTTCTCTCACCCGGAAATTGTACCGAACCCAGATTTCCCCAGAGAAGGCAACAGAGTTAATCTAACATGTAACACGAGTATAACCACATTACGAAACGACATCGAACTGCAGTTTGCCTTCTACCAGAATGAAAAAAAGGTTCAGAAATTGAATTCATCACATCAATACATAATCCCGTTGGCTCAACTGGAGGATTCTGGGAATTATTCCTGTGAAGCAAGAACTCTATACAATGGGATGAAGAAAAGAAGTGCAGTAGTAAGAGTGGTCATTCAAGGTGAGCATAGTCATTTACAGGTGAAACTCGAAAAATTTAAATATCGTGCAAAAGTTCATTTATTTCACTAATGCAACAAGATGAAACTAATATATGAGATCGACTCATTACATGCAAAGCAAGACAGTTCAAGCCGTGATTTGTCATAATTGTGATGATTATGGCTTACAGCTCATGAAAAACCCAAATCCACAATCTCAGAAAATTAGAATATTGTGATAAGGTGCGATATTCTAGGCTCAAAGTGTCCCACTCTAATCAGCTAATTAAGCCATAACACCTGCAAAGGGTTCCTGAGCCTTTAAATGGTCTCTCAGTCTGGTTCAGTAGGAATCACAATCATGGGCAAGACCGCTGACCTGACAGTTGTGCAGAAAACCATCTGTCATGGATATGCAATAATGTATGGCAGCTTACCTGTCTCTCCATGTGTTCATTAGAGGCCTGACTCTCTTATCTGGCTGCCTTTATCTTCTCTCCTCCCAGTATGGCTCCACCCCAGGCCATCCCAGGAACTCTATATTAACTAGTGCACTGCAGGTCTGCATTGCTGTTCAACGTTGTTTGTTTTTTTGTTTTCAAAAAGCTTTATTGCAAATATATAAAAAGCAATACAAGGTCATAAAAGAGTGAATGCACGGCCAGGGAGCACAGGCACTCACTGAAATATCTGTATACAACATGAGCATTAACATACAGAACATATTACAAGTAGATGTAAATATATTGATTCAAGGCTCAACTGATATACAAGTAAACCTGAGATATCACCTTAATATGGCAGTGCTACGGTCCAAAGGAAGACCGAGGAGAAAGCTATACTGGAAAGTCGAGAGAGTAAGAAAGAGAGAAGAAAAAAAAAAAAAAGAAAAAAAAAGGGAAACATAAATAAACCATAAAGAGATCAAGGTTCTTAGAGAGGGAAAACATCCGTCCTGGAGTCTAAATAGAAACCATGGGTTCCATTTGGCATCAAACTTGGGCAGCGAATCATACAGGGTATGGAAAATTTTCTCAGAGAGCATCATTTGATCAACCCTATTCAGTATTAACGAAAAAGGGACTACATCCTTCTTCCAGCAAAGGGCAGTAGCCCACAACATGGCAAGGCAGATCGAGTGAATGAGTCTAGTCATGGGAATCAGTACTTCTTGGATTTTGTCAAATAGAAGACAGTGAGTATGCTTGAGGTCTACATGTTCACCTGCTAGGGTGTCAATCAGTTTCAATGCCTCCGCCCAGGTGGGTTTAAGTCTGGAACAGTCCCAAAACAAATGAATATAGGAGCCTGGTTCCCCGCAGCCCCTAAAACATAACTGGGAAACTTGTGGGAACATACTGTGGAGACGTATAGGGGTATAATACCAGGGGGTCAGCAGCTTAACTACCGTTTCCCTGATTGTGAGAGAGAGAGTACACTTGCGCATATTGATCCAACAGGACTGCCAGTCTACCTCATTTGTGTCTAACTGCAACTCCTGTTCCCATTGGGTTCTATATTTAAGCGTAGTAGACTGTAGAGCTGCGACCATCATAACATAGATTCCTGATATCAGACCCCTTCCTCTGGGAGCTGAACTACACAAAGCCTCAAAATCAGAAGGCCGGTCTGCAGGGGGGGTTCCGTAGTGGGATTGAAAAAAGTGACGGATTTGGAGAAAATGATAGAACTCCCCCACTAGGATACCATATTTTGACTGCAATGTAGCAAAGGATACAAACCTGGAGTCCTGTAAGAAATCCCGAAGTCTGGTCAGGCCCAAAGCAACCCAAGTCTGAAAAGACTCAGGGCAGGAATAGGCCGGGACAAACCGGGAGTCCCCCACAAATGAAGCATTCAGAGGTCAAACTTGGTTTTGTAACTATCCCAAAGGTGTAGGGAAGAGGCTACTATAAGGTTTTTGGACCGGAGACCGGAGAACATATCCTGTCGGATTAGAGGACCACATGAGTCCAGGGAGGTAAAATGGGGTTATCGAGTCCTGTTCAAATCTAACCCATGGGACTTTAGGATTACGGATATTCCATTGAGCCTGTTGGGAAAATCTACTTGATAAATAATAGAGCCAAATCTGGGGAACCCCAAGGCCTCCTCTTTTGGAGGAACGGTAAAGTACATGCTTTGCAAATCTAGGGGGTCTATTCTTCCAAATGAAGTTGTTAAACAGGGATTGAATTTTGAGGACATATTGTTTGGGTAACCTGAGCGGAAGGGATCTAAATAAATACATTAATTTAGGGAGGCAAGTCATCTTCAGGGCAGTCACTCTACCTAAAAATGAAATATGGAGGGGAGCCCATGCTCTGAGCAATTGTTTTATTTTAGTAACCATAGGGGGATAATTCGTGTCAAATAGTTTTCGATAGTCATTAGTGAGATTAATACCTAGGTAAGGGAGAGAGTGAATAGCCCAGGAGAATTTAAAATTGTGCCTAAGATGGTCAAGTTCAGAATGGGGGTAACCTACGGGGAGGGCGATAGATTTTGAGACGTTAACTGAAAGTCCAGATACCTTAGCAAATTTGGACAGGGTACCAAATAGGTTAGACAGGGTGACCAGAGGGTTGGTGATAAACATTAATACGTCATCTGCATACATGCAGAATTTATATTCAGCCTGGCCCCTACGGTAACCTGAGATATCTGGGTTACGCAACAATTCAATAGCCAGGGGTTCAAGGGCCAAGGCAAAAATTAGGGGAGAGAGGGGGCACCCCTGTCTCGTCCCCCTGCCCAAACTGAAGAATTCGGAGCTACAGCCTGGTATCTTGATCCGGGTACGTGGGTTGTTATACAAAGCTAGGAAGGCTTGCAAGAACTCACCTCTAAACCCCATACGACCCAACAGGGCCGAAACATAGTCCCATGAAACGCTATCAAAAGCCTTTTGTATGTCTAGGCTTAATAGGATCAATTTTTTGGAGTATAAATTGGCATCTTGGATTACGTTAGTTGCTAAACGGATGTTGTCCGTAATTAGACGATGGGGAATGAAGCCCGCCTGGAAAGGGGATATAAGGGAGGAAATCACACTTGCCAAACGATCCGCCAGAATTCTACTAAAGATTTTAAGGTCGTTGTTAATGACCGATATAGGCCTGTAGTTTTGGGGGAGGGAGTGATTCTTATTTGGTTTAGGGATAAGGGACATGCTGGCTAGTAGCATTTCCTCTGGAAGGGGGCCACCCTGCAAGATCAAGTTGAACAGTTGCGCCATTCTGCCTGAAAGTGTAGGAGCAAATTTTTTAAAATATAGGGAGGAAAAGCCATCCGGGCCCGGAGCCGACCCCAATTTCAAGGCCTTTATCACCGCCAAGACTTCCTCTTGTGACACCGGGGAGTTCAATTTCTCCACTTAAGAAGGAGAAAGGGTAGGAACCGGGATAGCGTCCAACCAGGCCTGATCCATGTCAGAAGGATTCGACGGAGACCGTGCCAGGAGGGAGGAATAGAATTTGGAAAAAATCTTTAGGACCTCTTGAGGGTGTGAGGTGGTCAAGCCCGAGTCATCAATGAGCTTGTAAACATGAGGGGGTGTAGTGAGGCGGTTCAGCCGTCTAGCTAACATGGCAGAGGGGGAACTACCATGCAAAAGGAACTTCGCCTTTGCCCACTTCAGGGCCTTCTCAGCCTTAGTGGTGAGCAATGTGTCCAGCTCCAGGCGCTTTCTGTCAATGTCTACCCTAATAGAGTCCTGGGAGAGTCTATTTGTGTTTTTGTAAAGGGAGTCTAAGATCTAGTATTCGCTGTTTGTTCAACCTATTACGGGCTGAAGCAATCTTAATCAGCTTACCCCGTAGGACTGCTTTATGTGCTGTCCAGACCACAGAGATGGGGGTTTCAGGGAGAGCGTTAAGTTCAAAATATTGATCAATGGACATTTGAACCTCAGCCTCGATCGCTGCATCCGAGAGGAGAGATTCGTTCAATCGCCATGCAAAAGGTGTCGGGGCAAGACCAATAAAATCTGTCTCAAAGGATACAATCTGGTGGTCAGACCAGACGCACGGGAGTATCGCAGCATCCCTAGAGTTTGCCATAATAATGGGAGAAACAAAAATATAGTCCAGCCTAGCTGAACTGTTGTGGGGTGGGAAAAAAAAGTAAACTCCTTGGCCCCTATGTTGTGAGCCCTCCAGGAGTCAATTAATTGGTGGTCTTTCAGTGCCCGCACTAGCGATTTAGGAAAGGCCCTGGCAGAAGCAGAGATCGAGGTCCTATCCAGAGAGGAGTTGGCTACCAGGTTAATATCTCCACCCACTATCATGTGCGGGGACTGAAACGCAGTGAGATGTTCAAAAAGGCGGTAAAAAAGGAGGCAGGGGGATCATTGGGAGCATACACGCTAGCTATTGTCAGATCTTTGTTATTCATAGTTCCCTTAATAATGACATATCTGCTATCCTTATCCTTGAACACCTTCTTGACTTCATAAGGGAGGGAGGAGTGTAGGAAAATAGCAGCGCCCCTGCTCTTGGATGAGTGTAGCGTAAAGAATGACTGGGGGTAATGTCTGTGAAAGAATTTAGGATGGGAGGATTCAGAGAAATGCGTTTCCTGAATCAGGAGTATCTTAGCCTTAAGTTGGTTATAGAGAGCGAAGGCTTTTTTCCGTTTAACTGGAGTGTTAAACCCCCGGACATTATGGGAAATACATTTAATCGCCATTACAATAGTATAGAAGGACTACCATCTGAACAGTGAGAAAATAGGGCAATTTGACTGTGAAATCACTGCAAAAAAACAGGGGTCCCATCATCAGAGCAGGGGATTCTACCACACACCCCACTCCCACATTATTAGAAGGAAAAGCATACCCCTGATAATATTGCATGCTATACAGAACATAGAGCCAAATGAGACTAGCAAAAAAGGTGTACCGACCAGAACCAAAAAAAAAAGGAGCAATTGTAAGAAACAAAATAGTTGTAAAAAAAAGGAAAAGAAAGTTACTTGGATCAGGTGGAAAGTTCATACCTGATAATAGAAGGAACCAAAAGAGACCTCCAGGTCTCAAGACCAGCCACAAACAAAAAATAAACAAGAGCGTGGTAAACCAAAATGATGGAGTGAGATATCGGAGTTGGTAGACGGGTAATACCCGAGTTCCGCGGACACTCCGATCGGCTACAAGTGAAGTCCAATAACGGCTGGGCGGGGAGGTCATGCAGCAACTCAAACAGATGAGCCCGAGGAACCAGGGCTAAAGTAGAAAAATATGCATGGTGCGAAATTTGCAGAAAAAAAAAAGCAGTTCTCAGTCATTTCCCATACCTCCGATGTCGTACCTAATCCGTCTGCGGTCTCGGCGAGGTGGAGGGGTGCGCCACAGGGGAGATGGTCTGGGAGTCGAAGGGAGGCGACGGACCGCTTCAGCCTCTAGAAGGCCCAGCTTCACAAGGATTTCTTGCCCTTCTAGTAGAGTAGTGGCCACGTAGGTTGATCCATTGTGGGGGATTATTAATTTGAAGGGGAATCCCCACTTGTATCTGATACGTGCGGCTTGGAGCACCGCGGTGATTTCCTTCATGCCTCTGTGCCTTTCCAGGGTAGCCTGGGAGATATCAGGGAAAATCTGTATAACCTGGTCGTCTAGCGTGATCCGTTGCTTGTTTCGTGCAGCCCTAAGGATCTCCTCTTTTGTAAGGAAGTCCTTCATACAGAGAACCACGTCTCTGGGCGGTTTATCTGCTGGAGGCTTCGGCCGAAGCGCCCTGTGGATCCGATCGCACATAAATGCTGTAGAGTTACAGTCCGGTAGCAGGGACTTGAACAGGCGGACCACTGCAGGGATCAGTTCGGTAACCGACTCTGGGATACCACGTAGGCGAAGATTATTGCGTCGGTTACGATTGTCAAGGTCCTCCATTTGGGCCTGGATGAGGGAGAATGCAGAGGCCAAGTTTTCATGTTCCCGACTGAGGTCGTTGTAGGCCAGGGCAAGCTCGTCATGCTTTGTCTCGAGCCTATCCGTCCTCGTGCCCAAGGCCGCAATCTCCTGGGACAGGGTGTGAGAAGTCTTGTGGAGTTTCGTTTGGAACTTAGCAGCCAGCCTGGAATACATAGCCTCCAGGCTGGAATCCAAATCAGCCTTTGACAAAGCCGGAGTGACGGATTCTGAGGCATCAGAGGCGAAGAGTTGAGAAGGGTGAGGAGTCGGGGATTGCGCGCCATCTCCTCCGGCGGCGGCGCCATCTTGAGCCATGCCGTATGATTCCCTAGTATGGAGCAGATAGTGAGTCAGGGTCTTCTGAGCTGAGCTCTTGCTTTTCTTCTTCTTGGTGGTCGACATGCACCGCAGTCCAGGGGCTCGAGGGGTGTTAAAATTATGTTTGTAAAAGAAGAATATAGCCCTCTATGAGCCGGGATCAGCCCTGTCGCTGCGGAGCTAGTCCCTCAGGCGACCATCCTGTTCAGCGCCGCGCATGCGCCCCAACGTTGTTTGTTAAAGGGGTTGTAAAGGTTCGTCTTTTATTTTCTAAATTGGTTCCTTTAAGCTAGTGCATTGTAGGTTTACTTACCTTTTCCTTCGATTTCCCTTCTATATGTTTTTTTTTCTTTGTTTGAATTTCTCACTTCCTTTTTCTCCTCAGTAAGCTTTCCACCATCATCCGAGTGGTGGAAAGTCTTTTAGAACAGCTTACTGAACAGCTTACTGAGGAGGAACAGGAATTGAGAAACTCAGACAAAAAAAAAACAAAGAAAAAAAACATTTACAAGGGAAATGGAAGGAAAAGGTAAGCGAACCAACAATGCTCTAGCTTAAAGGAACCTATTTAGAAAATAAAAAAACAAACCTTTACAACCCCTTTAAGCATTGTGTGTTTGGGTTCCAGCTTGCCGTGTGCTACGTTATCTCTGTGTATGTAACGCCACACTACTAACCTTTCTCTAAGTACAACCACAGCTGGTTCTTTTCACTTACTACTGCGATCTGTCTCTATGGAATCCTCTCACTTCCTCCGCACCCTGCGCTCCACGTTGGTTCCGGAAGTGCGCCACCTAGTGATACTTCCTGATGCGCTTCAGCGCGGCCTATTTAAACCCCCAGCACTGACAGTATGGGTTCCTATATTCTGGCAGGACGTCACTCAGGGCCGATCCTAGGCAAGGTGCACAGGGGGCTTTGCACCCAGGCGCCTGCAGAGGTGGGGGCGCCAAAGTGCCAGAGTACTCCCCTCCCTCCTTGTTTGTGTCCGTCCAGAACTAGTGTTCTGAGCATAGGTGTGTGTCTGTCCAGAACTGATGTGTGAGCATAGGGCAGCCCGTCCAGCCTGGCAGTGCTTCGGGGGAGGGGCCACCCCTCTTCCTGACACAAGGGTTCTAGTTTTCAGTGGCGGCTGAGTGTTGATGTGCAGGAATGAATTCCTCACACTGGGAGTCTTGGATCTCGCACCAACTCCAGTTGGAATGCCTCCCCCTACCATTTCTATCTCGGGCTGCACAGAGAGAGAACCAAAGTGAGTCAGAGTGTTCAGTGTGCTGAGGGATGGCATCCCCAGCATCCCTTTACACGTGCGCTGGGCTGCCTCTGCTCTAGATGTTTTATGGCATGATAGATTGCATAGGATACACAGCCCCTGCCCATTCCTGCGCCTTAGTAGTCCATCTACAGAAGTGATGTATAATGAGATGTACCAAGAGCCCTTTCACAATGTCAGTACGGGGGCATCGGCGGTAAAGTGCCGCTAGTTTTAGCAATGCTTTACCGCCATTTTAGAGGTACATTTAACCCCCACTAGCGGCCAAATAAAGGGTTCAAAGGCACCAGTGCTGAAGCGCTTTACAGGCACTGCCCATTGATTTCAAAGGGGAGGAGTTAGTAAAATGACCATGCCCATGTGGGGGCGCCAGAAATATTTCTGCACCCAGGCGCCTGTGACCCTAGGATCGGCCCTGACGTCACTGTCAGCTGGGGTTCCACACCCACCTGTATTGAACAACCATCTCCCTGCACTGGACCACCAGGATTCCTAGGAGGGCTCAACTGCTTACATCAACCAGGTCCAGACCTGCAGGACGTCCGTCCGTTCTCAGCAACCTAAACCGCAAGTACTCTGCAAACTTACCAAGTCTTATACAGCGCTCTCCATGCCTGATGCTTTGCTTTCATGCCTGTGTTCACTCCTAAAGTTACCAAGTATTATACAGCGCTCTCCATGCCTGGTGCTTTTCTTTCATGCCTGAATTCACTCCTAAAGTCACCAAGTATTATGCTGCACTCTTATAGCCTGAACTAGACATGTGCACAGAAATTTTTTTTGTTTTTTTTTGTTCTGTTTCGTATCGTTCCGTAGGTTCGTTTCCGTTCGTTTTTCGTAAGACGCCCGTTTTCCTGTTCGTTCCCGTTCGTTTTTCGTACGACGAGATTTTTTCGTATTCCGATCGTTTCGTATTTTCGTTACCGTTTTATTTTCGTACATGCGGGATGGTTCGTTATTCTGTTTAATTCATGTTCGTTACTTGTTAGACAATAATTTTCGTGAATTTTCATCAATGATTTGCATTCTGTGTTTTGGATTCCTTTTTCTGTTCGTGTTTTCGGTCGTGTGTTCGTGTGACATCTATGACAATTTGTTGTGGATGTCATGTGGGCATGCGACTGAAGATACGAACAGAAAAAGGATTTTCGTCATTTTGTACTTTCGTAAATATATCGCGGGATTCGCGGCACTTTCAACACGCGGCTCATCCATATTAAAGATTGTTAAGCCCCATACACTTGGTCAGACTTTTTTAACAACAAACATAAAAACGATAGTTTTCCGTTCGTTCTTAGAAAATTTGTTCGTTTTTAAACTCCATCAGAAAACCATTTTTGGGTTCAAAAGTCTGGCCAACTGATCTCCCTTCAGATGAAAATCCACAGAAAAGTTTATTTGGCTTTACTGTACTACTCAGCACAAAAGAGAAGCTGCTTTACTAACTACACTCACTTCCCATTAAAAAAAACGAAAATTACATCTGTTGCAAGGGATTTGCATTCTGTGTTTTGGGTCCTTTTTCTTTTGGTGTTTTCGGTCGTGTGTTCGTGTGACATCTGTGGCAAAAGATATGCATTCTGTTGAATTCAGAATACGAACAGAAAAAAGGAATTCAAAATACAGGGTGCGGGTCTTTTGTTGTGGATGTCGTGTGAGCATACGACTGAGGGTGCGAACAGAGAAGGGATTCAAACAAGATACAGAGTGCAAATCTTTTGTTGTGGATGTCGTGTGAACATACGGCTGAGGATACGAGCAGAGAGGGGATTTAAACAAAATACAGAAAGCAAATATTTTGTTGTAGGTGTCATGTGGACATGCGGCTGAGGATACGAGCAGAGGGTGGATTCAAACAGGATACAGAATGCAAATCTTTTGTTATAGATGTAATTTTCGTTCTTTTGCCGTTTTCGTTTTGTCGTATTTTCGTCAGATCGTTCGTTCGTATTTGCGGTTGTTCGTTATGCGGCTCATTCGTAATCCCGTCGTTTTCGTATTTTGGTGCTTTAATTTTTCGTATGTACACATTATTCTGCGGGTACGAAAATGAACATTTTCGTACGAAAATAACATTCGTATGAACGGGAATGCACTTATCTAGCCTGAACTATAGCTCTCATGTCTGTCTTCACAGCTACTGATACCAATTACTATGCACCGCTCCACATGCCTGATCGTTTGCTCTCATGCCTGAGTTTACTACTAATCATACTAAGTAATATGGAGCCTACCTCAAGTCTGATCTACAACTCTCATGTCTATGTTCACTGCTAATAACACCAAGTACATGCAGCGCTCCCCATGCCTGATCCTTACCTCTCAAGCCTGTGTTCACTGCTAAATCTTACTAAGTATTGTGGATTGCATCTCATGCCTGTTCAGTGCCTTGTATGCTATTTATAATGAGATACACCTAACTCCTCCTCACTACTTCAGATCCCATTCAGCACTGCCTACGCCATCAGTTATTACTTCAAACCACTCATGTCAGCCAAGGACTGTGTACCAACCAATGAACTATGATGCGCAGACCAAGCTGTCCACAAGGATCTCATATTACTCTTTACTATACAAGCACCATGGAACTCACTCACCCAGGTCAGAGAGACCCCTAGTGTGTAGTCCTGGTACTGCAACTGCCCAAACCTCCCTTTACCTTACTGATGTCTTTAAAGCAAGATTTACTTTAATGTCGCCTATGCTGGAATAAGCGCCATATACCTTAATGAGGCTGTCATGATAGAACCCAAACTCTCAACATAGTTAAGAGTGAAACCTGGGTTCGAACCTGAGAAGTCTCCGCAGTTGCGATCCATAGATCTAAACCCAATTTGGTGTGTCGTTACATTAGGTTTCTGGTTACAGTTTGTATTGTATACAATGTATTTGTATTCATCCTGGTGTATAAATTTGTGTGAGATCTCAAATAAACCAGGCTATTTCTGGTGTACTCCAAGACTGGTGTTGTCTAGTTATTTGGGTACCCGGGTACTGCCCCAGGGGACATGTATCAATGCAAAAAAAGTTTTAAAAACTGTGTTTTTTCAGGAGCAGTGATTTTAACAATGCTTAAAGTGAAACCATAAAAATGAAATATTCCTTTAAATATCCCTTTAAATATCGTGTCTGAGGGGTCCCCTTAGTCTGCCTGTAAAGTAGTGCATCTTTCTGGTGTGTTTTACAGTCCCAAAGCAAAATTACATTTCTAAAGAAAAAAAATGTAATTTAAACTTACTCGCATCTGTAATGTATTGCCGGGTCCTGGCCTGTTATGAATTTTAAGGGGAACTCCATGCCAAAATTAAAAAAACAGGATAGGGGGGCGATCAAGCGCCCCCTCCTGAATCATTCCAGGCCACATGCCCTCAACATAGGGAGGGTGCTTTGGGGTTCCCCCCAAAGCCCCTTGTCCCCATGTTGATGGTAACAAGGGCCTCATCCCCACAACCCTTGCCCTTGGCCCATATCCCAGCCCCCCCTATGTAAATGGGTATGGGGTACATTGAATGGACACAGGGAGCTGCAGCTTGGCTCTGGTGCCCCCATAGCAAGCTGCTTGCTGTGGGGGCACTCGGCAGGAGGTAGGGGCCAGGAGTGCCAGCGAGGGACCCGAGAAGAGGAGGATTTGGTCTGCTCTGTGCAAAACCATTACACAGAGAAGGTAAGTATAACATGTTTTTTTTTTTAAAACAAAAAAAAAAACAAGACTTTAGTATCACTTTAATTGCTGTTAAACCCAAAAGCAAACATTTATTATATTGCAGCTTTCCATTGTGATGGCTGCATTTGTTTTCATGTTTGGCCTTCTTTCTTCTGTTATCATCTGGTGATCTGGCCAGTAAATCTTTTGTTGTTTTAAAAGAACAAGCTGTCCTGCAGATGTATCAGTTTAATGTTCTGAGACAAACCATTTGCCACTGGCATGGGTACTTACAATGATCAGCTTTTATTTATTTATGTAAAAACCTTGATCCCAAAAGAAAAAATGCTGTAACTGCTATTGTAACGGCAGTATTATGTGGAGTTGGTTTTCAATTTGTAAGTGTATATAAATCTGATGTTCCATCTAAACCCCCCTCCCCCCCTCCCCAGATTAACAATGCTGCTATCTGTTGTGCCCCCTGTACTCCTTCATCCAGAGTGGGGGCACGCTAACACAGGAAGTATGCTACTGGTCAGGTCACCAGATGAAAACAGGGCAACACAAAAGCCCCTAAAATAGAAAACTAATGCAGCCATCACATCTAATGGTTTCTTTAGCTGCAATACATGGCATTTCCGGTTTGGGGTTTGATACCGCTCTCCACTCTATCCTAAACCAAAAGAAAAAAGGTTTTAATGGTGATAGCTATTTCATATGTGCTTTTTTTTTTTTTTTTTTTAAGGTGAAAAGGATGTGGATTACACCTTACAGAACCGAATTCGACTATTGGCGTCTGGGATCATATTTCTTATAGGGTCCTTTATTTTCTACTCCCATATGAAGATTGTAAGGGTTCCAAAGACCAGCAATGTTGAAGATACCGAGGAAATGGCGGAAGAGCACCAACTGTGATCTCATTGACTATAAAGCACCAACTAAATGTTGTTAGTAGCAGGGAATTATGGGGGAAAAGATATAGAAGCCGGGAGGCATTAGCAGGTTTATCCTTGAGCCCTGGTTCACACTGGGTACGATTTGGAACGATTTGAGATGCGATTTGACATGTCAAATCGCATCTCAAATCGGCGGCAACTGTCGGCAATGGCACTGTCCTAATCAGTGCGACGCCGCATCTGGGATTTCAAAAAGTAGTTCCTGTACTACTTTTTGCGATTTCGGGGCGCGATTTACCGAAATCGCGGCAAAATCGCGGCAAGAACGCGGCAAAATCGCAGCCGCGAAATCGCGGTAAAATGGCGCATTTTACCGCGATTTTGAATTCGCAGCAGTGTGAACCTAGGCAAAGGCTGATTTGTAGGCAGATAAAAAAAGTCACAAATGAAGGCAGCTCTGTAATCATTAATATGTTATCTAACACATATATTTTATGAATAGAGGCCGTGCATATATCTGAATGTGACCTGGTATCAGCCTCTTGCAGTGCCTGTACAGCAGGGCTGGAGTGTAAGAGGAAGAAGCAGCACAACCTGGATGAATGTTTCCCACATAGATATGGCTTAACAGCCCTTACCTTTCATGCATAATTGCAGTCAGGTCGTATACTTTATCGCCATTGATGAACCACATTTATCCACATCAACACTCAAGGTGCCATCCTTTCCTTCCTCCCCTCGGGGAGTGTTTCACAGTGAGGTTTCTTGTAAGCCTATTTGGGCCGAATTCCCCTCTTGGAGAGGCGAGGACAGCCATGGAGTCCACTGGATCATCCAACGGATTTTAAAATTTCTGGTTGCAAGGTTGTTTATTTCATCCTTCAGTGGAGCCAACCATCCCCCAGAAGATATAATATAATATAATATAATATATGATATAATAGGTCAAAACGCGTCTAATTCTCCATACAGTCTAACCACTTATGTAATGCTGTATAAATATATGGTTGTTTGACTGTATCATGAAATATGTATTGAATCCCTACAAACAGAGTCTACATTTTAATATTAACATGTATTTGTAATTTATTTCTAATAAAGACTTCTATATACATTTTCATACATTGATTGGCATATCTTGCTGCATTAAACCCCCCCCCCCCCCCCGGGGGAACCTTCCCATAGTATCCAGAAGAAGCACAAGCTGCCAATCATTTCATGCGCTGACAAGAAGAATGTTGATAGGAAAAGAACAGTGACAGGGAGATGAGCTCATCACTGTGCTGCTTCTCCTTTCAGGCCCCATACACACCATAGAATCTATCCGCAGATAAATCCCATCAAATGGGTTTCTGCGGATAGATCCTATGGTGTGTACACGCCAACGGATATTTATCCGCAGATAAATCTCCCCTGGAATGGATTTCCAGCAGATAAATATTTGTCGACATGCACAGAATATCTATCTGCTGGAATCCATTCCAACGGATGGATCCGCTCGTCTGTACAGACTTACCGGATCCATCCGTCCAAAGGGATTCCCCGCACGCGCCGTAATGAATAGACGCATGCGTGGAATTCCTTATATGACAGCGTCGCGCCCGTCGCCGCGTCATAATAGCGGCGACGGCGCGACACGTCATCGGCAGAGGATTTCAGCGCGGATTTCAATGCGATGGTGTGTACACGCCATCGCATTGAAATCCTCTGAAATCTTAGAGAGGATTTATCCGCGGATACGGTCCGCTGAACCGTATCTGCGGATAAATTCTATCGTGTGTATGGGGCCTCACTGTCCAGTCACAGGTTGGGGGCTCGTCCGGGATGACTGGGTTTAGAGGAAGTGGGTTGAATGATGCTGACCATTCAACTGAAGACATTTCTTTTTGGAAAATAAGTATTTATATTAAAGTTAAATATTGCAGGAAATTGTTTTGTTGTATCTTTTAATGGGCTTCTGACAATAAATATTGATATATGACATATAAACATACAATGAAACCTCGGTTTAAGGAAAAACTGCTCAGACAGCCAGATCCCACTAAACTTGTCTCCACCTATTATGCAGCCCTAATGACTGACTTTAACCCCAGGTTTCACAAAGCTCAGGTAAAATGGACCTCCCTGGACATCTCCCTGGTAGACGAGGACTGGTCAGAATTTAGTGATACGTATAAAACCTCTGTTATTGCTTCCCGGGAAAATTTTCCATCAAACCCACCTCACTCCGGCTAGGTTACACAGGATGGGTCTCCTGCCCTCGGCTGCCTGTTTCCGCGGCTGTGGCCGGGAGGCCGATTTCTTACACTGCTTCTGGACATGCCCGGTAGTCCAGGACTTCTGGGAAGAAGTGGGTGCTTTCATCTCATCGGCGCTAGGCCTCCCAAACATAATCCACCCCAAGAAATGCCTGTTAGGCATTTTTGGGGAATTACACCTATCATCACATGCCAAGAGACTGCTCCGTATACTCTTCTTCTATGTTAAAAAATCTATTTTACTGTCCTGGAAGGGCACACAGACCTCTCTGAAATCCCTCTGGTTAAAACTTATTAATGACGCTATCCCACTGTATAAACTTACTTTTGAACTCCGGAAACGGAACAAAACCTTCCACAAAATTTGGGGTAGATGGTTGGCTAGTCCGCTAACCCTCTCCCAGCACTGATTGTACTACTCTTGCTTGACCATTGATGGGCCGTGCCTCACGGATCTCTAATGTCTGGACCTCCGCTTTTGCTATATCCAGGTATTATACCTGAGCCTTTTACCACTGTGCCTACTTTATATTTTTCACTGATGTCAGTTTATTTTTCTATGTTTGAGTGTATTGTGTGTATGACCAGGTTGTCTGGTGGGGTTTTTTTGTATGTTTTTCTGTTTGTTGGTTTGTCTTAAACCTAATAAAAATATCTTTAAGAAAAACCCCTTGGTTTAAGAGTAACTTGGTTTGAGAGCATTTTGATTTGCGAGCAACTTTTTTTTTTAATTCTGACTTGAGTTTGACTCGCAAGCCCTATTCACGAACTACGTAAACTACGTAAAATACGACGGCTGTGTTCCCTGGTCCATACCTTTGCATGAGTTGCGCCTCCTATATGGGGAATAACTTTACGCCGGACGTAAGTCTTACGCAAACCGCGTATATTATGCGCCGGGCGCAACTGCGTTTGTGAATCGCCGTATTTCACTCATTTGCATATTTGAATCAATAATCAATGGGACCGCCAGCGTAATAATGCGCCCGCGTAGGAAAGTTACGTCGGTCGGATGCAGCCTATTTTCAGGCGTATCTTGGTTTCTGGTTCGGCGCACAGATACGACGGCGCACATTTGTACTTTTACGATGGCGTATCTCAATATACGTCGGCGTAAGTGCTTTGTGAATCCGGGCCACTATTGCTGTTTTGATGTGCACTGAGGTTTTACGTCCAACCCATTCAACCCCTATTTTGGAGATTTCTCCTTACTTCCTGTGCCCTTAAATTTTCATCCCCTTCCTGCGCAGGCCAATTTTCAGCCTTCAACGCCGTGAAACTTTAAATGACAATTACATGGCCGTATGAAATGTTCACACAAATAGAGCTTTCTTTTGAAGGTATTTAATTACCACTGTTTTTTTTTTTTTTATTTGCAAATAACCGAAAAAAGACCAACAATTTTGACAGAATTTTTTTTTTCTTAGTTTCTGTTATAACATTTTGCAAGTAAATAATCTTTCTTCATATATATATATATTTTAACTGGTTCCCGACAAGTCGCCACAGCAGGATGGCTCCTCTGACCCGTCGTAGCTGTAGTCGGCCCTTTAAGATTCTGTAGGAGGCCTGCACGTGCCTGCAGCGTGTCCCCGGCAGGCGCGATGACCCCCTGGCACTAAGGATGAGCCGAACACCCCCCTGTTCGGTTCGCATCAGAACTTGCGAACACACCAAATGTTCTTGTGAACTTTAGAACCCCGTTAAAGTCTATGGGACTCGAACATTTGAAATCTAAAGTGTTAATTTTAAAGGCTAATATGCAAGTTATTGTCCTAAAAAGTGTTTGGGGACCCGGGTCCTGTCCCAGGAAACATGTATCAATGCAAAAAAAAGTTTTAAAAACGGCCGTTTTTTCAGGAGCAGTGAATTTAATAATGCTAAAAGTGAAACAATAAAAGTGTAATATTACTTTAAATTTCGTACCTAGCGGGGGGTGTAAAGTCAGCATGTGAAAAAGCGCATGTTTCCCGTACATAGAACTGTCTCTGCACAAAGTGTAATTTCTGAAAGGAAAAAAGGCATTTAAAACCGGCTTTGCGGCTCTAATGAATTGTCGGCTCTGGCAATTACAGAGATGATTCATTCATAAAAAATAAAAATAAAAAAGCTGGGGGTCCCCCCAAATTCTATTAACAGGCCCTTCAGGTCTGATATGGATATTAAGGGGAACCCCGCCGCCAATTTAAAAAAAAATGACGTGGGGTTCCCCCCAAATATCCATACCAGACCCTTCAGGTAAGTTAAGTAAGTTTTGTTTGGGTACAACGTCGCACGACCGCACAATTGTCAGTTAAACTGACACAGTGCTGTATCGCAAAAAATGGCCTGTTCAGGAAGGGGGTCAATTCTTTGAGGGCTGAAGTGGTTAATGAATAATTTTTATTGAAATCAAAATATTTGCAAGGGTACATTGCGGTAAGAAAACAATTTAACAGAGAATACAGAAAGTACAAAAACAAATACAAAGTCAGGACATCCATAATTGCCTTAATTCTAGTCGGTAGAACATGTTTTATTCAGTTATGATATATTACTGGGAGTAATGCATCACACACAATGTTAAAAAGAATAGGAATAATAATATTAATCTGGGTTAAGTTTCTTCATAAATTTAGGACAAAATGTATTCTGCTACATTCCTTTGGTGAAATTAAAAACCCAAATCAGTGTATATAATTTAGTCTGTAGGAAAGTTATAGAGTCCAAAAACAATGATTTATATCTGAAAATTGATCAATCCTGATGTACTGACGACCTCATCTCATTTCTCGAGGCCCGAAAGTGCCAGAACAGTGCAAATATCCCCCAAATGACACCTTTTCAGATAGTCGATAGTAGATAGTCCAGGGTGTTTAGTAAGAGGCATGGTGAGATTTTTGAAGTTGTAATTTTTTTGTCACAGTTTTTTTTTTTAATTAAAAAACTGAAAAAAAAATTATTTTATTATTTATTTGCAATTTTGTACATTCTGTCCCCATTGCAGAACGGTGTCATTGACTGGTAACAGTAAAATAAAAAGTAAATAAATAAAAAAAGTATAAATGAATTAAAAACAATTTTTTATACTTCTTTATATCTTTATTTATATTTATTATAATTTTATTTGTTTTACCAAACATTGACCAGAGCATTATAGTGTTACCATGGTAACACTATACTAGTTTGGGGAGGTGGTCAGGATTTCTTAATTTTTTTTACACACTATGGGGCGTCGTAAGCATTGGCGGGTTCCGGTTTAATTTTGAGCATGCGCACTGAGATACCCCCAGGGACGGCGCATGCGCAGTTAAAAAAAAACGTTGTTTACGTCGGGTCACGACGTATTTGCATAGAACACGCCCCTATCACTCCCATTTGAAATTGCGCGCCCTTACACCGTAATAGATACACTACGCCGCCGTAACTTACCGCGCGGATTCTTTGAGGATTAACAAGAAGATAAAGTAAGTCACAGCAGCGTAGTGTATCTTAGATACGCTACGCCTGCCTAAAGATAGGCAGATCTTTGTGGATCTGCCCCTATTTATTTTTTTATAGAAACTACTCATTCTGTGTTTACTATTTTGATTAGCTGTGGTTGGCCACAGCTAATCACATGGCTCAGATGGGCTGTAATTGGCCCTGTCTGTACCATGTGATGACTGTGACCAATCGCAGAGCTCATCACAATAGTAATTGGCCAAAGCTAATCACATGGCGCAGATGGGCTGTGATAGGCCCTGTCTGTACCATGTGATGACTGTGACCAATCACAGAGCTCATCATAATAGTACATAAAGAAAGGAATATAACAAAGCCTTTCATTGCATAGAACTGTCATGTGATCTGCAGTGATTGGCCACAGCGATCACATGGTACAGTGATATGTCATCGGCCGTGTCCGATGAACACAGCGGGTGATAAATCGCGGGGGGGGGGGGGGCAAGCGAGGCGCGGTCCTGGGAGGAAGTAATATTACGTCCTCCCAAAACAGAGCTCCCGCCCAACCTATGACGGTTTAAAGAGGTTAAATGATGTCAGATAAAACAGGATGATAGGAAATCCTCACAGACAACAAAGTTAGCAAGGGTTTTAAGCTCTGTAGGAGTTTATTGTTATCTGTGCCCCCCCATGAAAGAAATTTCGCCTCACTTTTTGTTCATATAATGGAAAGGAGACTCAGACAACTTTAAAAAAATAAATGTTTTGACTTTAGAAAAAAGGAAAAATGATAATGCCATATAATACTGATACATATAAAACATGCATTGTGTCCAGCTCTGTGTAGAGTTTACTTGGGCAGAGGCTGCAAAGAGAGTGAAACCAACAGACATTTCCTGTAGACGTGAGACTCTCTGACATATTGTAGCAGTCTGGTGTCGGGTGTTTGATGGTTGTGGTCCACTATACACCTCAACATGGAAACAAAATATGATCTAAAGTCTTTAACCTCTTCAGCTCCAACACTTCTATGCCCCCCATGGACCAGAGCATTCTTTACATTACTCTTATGGGCCCATTTATTTGGCATAAACTTTTTTTGTATTACTTAGGACTAGAAAGTAATACATATACAGTATTGCATTTTCTATGCAATCTACAAAACTTAAACAAATGCATTTTTTTTTCTATTTTGACCATTGTTAGGGTGCATTCACACCACGATTTTATCATCCTACTTGTTCTCACGATTCTTAGGTTTGAAATCGTACAAATCTGTATGGCAAAACGTATCCATTCACTTCCATTCATTAATGTAGGTCCCCAAGTGCATCCGATTTGATCCGCATCAGATTTGATACGATTTAAAATCGCATCAAAAATCGTGTTTGACCACGATTTTTGGTCCTGATTTGAAATCGTATTAAAATCGTGTCCGATTTTTTTTATATTGTGGTCAATCTAAATCGTAATAAATCGGATGACTGTGCGTTTTTATCCGATAAATCGTACCCGATTTTTTATTACGCATGCGCACTAGACACTGGAACGAGCTAGAAACTTCAAGAATCTTCTTTTTTTTGTGAAAATCGGATGGAAAATTTTGCTGTGCGATTTATGAATCCGATTTAAAAAATACATTTTGACATACGATTACATACGATTTTGTCATATACGATTCCATCCGATTTAACGGTCCGATTATCGGATGTAAAAATCGTGATGTGAACCTAGCCTTAGGTTAAAGTATTTCTCCTTTTTATAATAACACTAAAACAAATTTCTGGTACAAAGCAATGCAGTCATTTACAAATGATATTTATTTTTTGCAATTTTTTTATTTTTTGTTCAATACATTTTTCATTACAATTGTGATAGAGCCGCATTTAAATAGTAAATACGTTGTAAATTTAAGTGTAAAATTGGAAAGGAAAATAAAAATTTCTCTAGAAATGAGATAGGTAATTGTTAATTGGTGTTCACCATACAACATATTACATTAGTGTAACAGTTTTGTATAAAAGATTACAGATAATAAAATAGTGAACTCCTGATTTTATATTCATTACAGTTGAAATCTACATTACATCCTGCTTTTGTTCTGTTTTTATGTACACACATGTTCTTATGTATGTAGTGTTAAATGGAGCGGGCCTCCTCGTTTCAGTATTACTTCTACTGTTCAATCTCTATATATCAACATTTCAATAAAGAGTATTGAATTAAAATACATTAATTAATTAAATAGTGAAAAGGGTAGAAACATTAAACATGGGTTCAGGATGAGAGTTGTATAGAGAGAACATCCTAATAAGTATAAACCATTTTATAAAGGTATGAGTGAGCATACAGGGATACAGGGCCAGATCCACAGCCCCGCAGCGCAACGTAACTTAACAGATTTAAGTTACACTGCCGCAAATTTCCTAAGTTAGGTATCGATCCACAACACACTTACCTGGAAATTTGCGGCGGTGTAACTCAAATCAGTTCGGCGCAAGGCGTTCCTAATCTAATGGGGCGAGTCCCATTTAAATTAGGCGCGCTCCCGTGCCGGACGTACTGCGCATGCTTGTGACGCAAATTTTTTGCGTCACAAGACGTGACGTCATTTTTTGATCGGCGCGTATCGTATTTCCGGATTCCCGCACGGCTTATGCAATCGACGTAAAATTTTAAAATTCGATGCGGGAAGGACGGCCATACTTTACACAGCAGTACGCCTGCTGTGTAAAAGTAGGGCTGCTTTACAAAAGTGTAACTAAGCGACGGGAAAAAGACGGGAAAAAGCTTTGAGGATCGACGTAACTCCTCATTAGCATACCCGACACGTAATTTCGACGATGAATGCCCCCAGCGGCGGCCGCGGTATTGCATCTTAAGATCCGGCAGTGTAAAACTATTACACCTGCCGGATCTTCTGTCTATCTCTTGGAAACTGATTCTGTGGATCAGTTCCAAAGATAGAAACAGGGATACGCAGGCGGAACAGCAGATCCGCCTGCGTATCTCTTTTGAGGATCTGGCCCACAGACACCACATCCCTAGTAACAATGGATATAAAGAGAAGGGTAAGAGGTCACAAGCCTTGGGACTTTGACGGTGTCAAGTAATTGAAATGACCAAAATAGAATAAAGAGATCATTGCATATAAATAGAAAAATAAAAAATGTATTTATTACAAAACATTTAAATAAAAACATGAGGCAGTTCATATTCAAAAAGCCTACTTAATCCTAAACAGGTACACAAAGAGCCAAAATTCTCGACATGTTTCGCTCCAGGTGGAGCTTCTTCAGGAGATGATTCAATGGCATTTAATTATGTACTAGATGTAAAGAAAGAATATGAGTGCTCATGTAAAGCTTGAAAAAACATGTATAATTATATATAATTTTAATCAAAGCAAATATCAAGAAATATCAAAAAATATATATTGGAAACATGAATCAAATCAAAAGGACATAACTATGAATTGTTGCATATATATAGCATCTTGTACTTTGTTATCTGGTAAAATAAAACTGAACCCTGCAGTGGGTCTCCCCTGGCACATCAAGGATTAAATACTAATTTTTGTCAAGGGAAACACAAAAAATAAACTTCCTGGTAGCTGGCATTTTTCTTCTCTGTAGGACACTCCGTGTTATAGGTGGGCTGGTGGTTTTGCATTTTCTGTGATCATTAGAGTGCCTTCAACTGACCGAGCGGTGGAGAGAAGCTGCTTTGTTATGCAGTTGGAAGGAAGCCTGCAGGAATGAGGAATAAGGTAAGTATAGCTACCTTTTCTCATCCTCCTACACAACAATGGAGTGTTTAACTCTTGTAATTTGGGGGAAACCAACTGCAAGGGTCTACTTTTTTTTTTTACTTTAAAGCAAAAACATCACTACAACATGCAACTTGCTTTCCTGTTGTTAATTTTTAGTTATGTTGTTAGTTTCTTTGTTATTTTTTTGTGGGTGCTAATAATATGAGCCCTCTAGGCGTATCCGGAAAACCAAAATGACTTCTTAAAGTCTTTGTTCTTTCTACACTACTAATACTGAACCACAAAACTGCAATGATGGTGCAGTCCGCAGCGCTGATAGTCTTCATCTGTAAGTATCTGCTTTTATTATTGCCATTATTTAATTATCTACATATTTCCCTATTTCCACATCTTCAAGTTTCTTATTCAATAAAGTAGTATCTTTTTTAACACAGCTTCAAAAAAGTAGAAAGCTTTACTTGAAGTGGCCGGTTGTTGTCAGTTTGTCGGTAACATGAAACCCTTAAGTTTCCAGATCTGTCCACCTACTGCGGCCTTTATTTAGGGGCCGCTCTCTCTTCTATGCATGAAGAGTGAGACGTCAAAGTGGAAGCTGAGCCAAAAACTCTACTAGGGAGATGTCACTGTTGGAGGCTCCAAGAACTGAAAACCCCGGGATGATACAGCTGACTACTCATTTTAAACTCTATTTTGTAAGCCATTTGCTTCGGGACAACAAGAGACCATTCCGATTCAAGCATTCACTCATTGGGGCAGATCCACGTACCTCAGCGACGGGCGCAGCGTATCTAAGATACACTACGCCGCCGTAACTTATTTCTTTTTTTTCGAATCCTCAAAGATTTTGAGCCGTAAGTTAGGGCGGCGTAGTGTAACTTTGGCAGCGTAATGGCGCGCCATTCAAATCTCTGTGATGGGGGCGTGTTTTATGTTAATACGTCGTGACCCGACATAAACAACGTTTTGTTTTAACTGCGCATGCGCCGTCCATGGGGGTATCCCAGTGCGCATGCTCGAAATTAACCTGGAACAAGCCAATTCTTCCGACGGAGATGTCATTCTACGCAAATCCCTATTCGCGAACGACTTACGCAAACAACGTAAAAATTTCAAATTTAAACCGATGAAAATCATCAGTCAGTTATCCTTCGGTCCAAAAAAATAGAACTTGCTTTAAAATTGAACCGATGGACGCCTAACCGATAGGTCAAAACCGACGGTTAGTATGCAAAAGCATCGGTTAAAAACCTGCGCATGCTCAGAATCAAGTCGACGCATGCTTGGAAGCGTTGAACTTCATTTTTCTCAGCACGTCGTTGTGCTTTACGTCACCACGTTGGACTCGATCGTTTTTTTAACTGATGGTGTGTAGGCACATCAGACCATCAGTCAGCTTCATCGGTTAACCGATGAAACGGTCCTTCAGTCCGTTCTCATCGGATGGACTGATCGTGTGTACAGGGCTTTAGGCCTCGTACACACGTCCGAGAATCTCATCAGGAAAAACCTGTCGTTTTCCCTGACGAGATTTTTGGCAAGAAACTCTTGCCGTCGGAGTGTACTGACTTTGTCATCGAATGTCATCGTCATCGTCATCGCTCGTCACATTCGATGCCGTCGCCGCCATCTTGCTTCACCCTACCTATGCCATGGAAGCTATTGCGCATGCGTCAACGTAATTTCGAGCTTGCACAGGTTTCCATGGCGACAGGTAAGTATACACACTCTCTGGTTTCTCGTCTGGAAACGAGAATCTCAACGAGGAAAAAGAGAGCAGGTTCTCTTTTTCTCTCATCGAGATTCTGGCCAGATTTCCAGACGAGAAACCAAAATGCCTCGTACACACGAACGGGAATTTCGGCAAGGAGCAGTTTTCTTGCTGTTTTTTGCCGAGAAACCTGGTCGTGTGTACGAGGCCTAAGACAGGTGTTAAAAAATGATGTAAATTAAGAATGCTTTCAGAAATAGAAGGTTTAATAGATAGTAAATCAACAGAAGAGAAATCCAAATCAAATTAATATTTGGTGTAATTACCCTTTGCCTTCAAACCAGCATCAATTCTTCTAGATAGTCACAGTGATAGATAAATATCTGTATTTCTCAGCATTGAAGACATCATCGATCCTGACCAAATCTCCAACTCCATTTGCAGAAATGCAGCCCTAAACTTGCAAGGAACCTCTACCATGCTTTACAGTTGACTGCAGAAACTCATTATTGTACCGCTCTCCAGTCCTTTCGGCAAACAAATTTCCTCCCGCTACACGCAAATATTTCACTTTTTGACTCATCAGTCCCTTAGCCTTGTTTCGACGTTGAAGGTATAGTTTTTTGCCCGTAATCCTTCCATGAAGACCACCTCTGGCTAAACTTCTCCAGACAGTAGATGGGTGTACCTTTCACTAGCCCTCCAGGCTAACTTCTCTCACTGTCCTCCAGACTGACACTCACCAGCCCACCCAGCTGACTCTCAGGAGATCTCCCAGATGTGCTGATCTGCTCCTGTCCCTCCAAGAAGGGATTCCTCCATGTGTTGTGGCAGGATCCTTCCAGCACCCAGGCCCAAGGTCACCCCCCCCCCCCCCTCCAGACTAGGAGGCACCCTCAAGGACCACGACAGCCTCCTCAGCTCTCCATCTTCCACCCGACTGCCCCTACTGGCATGACACATGCCTATTTAGGAGGTGAATCTGCCCCCTGCCAGCCCTCTTTGCTGGGGATTGGCTGAGGCCCTCATAAATATTCTAAACGGCCCCTCCTAGCTTCCACCCACTACATCTAGAACATTCTCCAATATTCCAGAAAACAGAGGGAGGCACCAGAAGAGCTTTTAGGATGAGTCACCCAGTCCAATATTCACAGCCCAGGCTTGGCCCTCAGCCAAGCAACATTTTCCTAAACTAACAGCCTATTCTATAAAAAAACGATCTACATCTAGCACACTAGAGGGTACTACACATCCAACAAAGGCTTCCTAAGAGGGTCAACACTTTGAAACACTTTATTGTGATGGCAGCTTTATTTCTGTTGCTATTGAAGTTTATTTTATTTGTATTTTTAAGTAGTGTGTGTGAGCAGTTTATTGATGTAATTTTGTACACAATTTCCCTGAGGTTCCTTAGACTGAGCCAATGGTTTCGGCATTGCGATTACATAGTTACATAGTAGGTGAGGTTGAAAAAAGACATAAGTCCATCAAGTCCAACCTACAATGGTGCAAATACCTTTGGCTCAGCTACCTCCCATACACGTCCAGCCTCCGGGTCCCATCATGGATGGACTCTTTCCTGTACTAATGATCAGATCGTAGGATGTGTAGGATGTAGGGCCCTCCCTCCTTTCTCATAGAACCAACAAGTACAATACTACTTCCCTGGGGAACACTCCCCTATATACCCTCAAAACAGGAAGTGACCTTGCCCATGGCCAATGCACCAATGCATGTAGTTAACCCCGCTGTTACCAGGAATTAATGCACACATGAATACAGTAATTACAGTGGCATCTGCCAAAAAAAAAAATACAGCGTTTTTGCATAGACTGCATTTTGTATTCCAGATATATAACAGTTGTTTGTCTTATTTTGTCTTTGTATTTGCAGCCACAATCTTGGGACACACGGGTGAGTCTTTATTTTTAGATCCATCATTCATTCATTTAATCAATCAACCAATCAATCAATCAATCACTATAGTAAATTATAGATATAACAGAAGTGTAGCAGGAATTCTATTAGATATATAATCCAGTTCATCCTATTTTTTTACACTGCGAGTTCTGCATACTCCTGATTGTGTGATTTGTACATCATGGTTCAAATGTATAGCAGCCAACTGCCTAATGAACATTTTAGTAGAGCCCTTGTGTGACATCATTGTCCTTAAAAGTGTAGTGCTACCCGTAAGGGCTGCTTAACCACTTGCCGACTAGCTCCTATACATATACGGTGGCAATGTGGCTCCCTCCCGCGAATTGCCGTATATGTACGGCGACTCCTTTAAGAGCCATAGCAGGCATGTGCGCGCCACGGGACCCAATGGCCAAACAGATTTTTTTTTTACCAAAAGTGTGTAGAAGAATTCGTATCGGCCTAAACTGAAGTAAGAAATATTTTTTTTGTTTTAATATTTATTGTAGCAAAAAGTATAGTTTTGTTTTTTTTTTCAAAATTGTCGCTCTATTTTTGTTTATAGCGCAAAAAATTAAAACCGCAGAGGTGATCAAATACCACGGGTCAGAAAAGGGAAGGAGAATGACCAGTTTTATGTCAGACTACTTCTTTTTGCCTCCTGACACCACAACCCCAAATTAAACACTGGGCCAGATTCAGGAACATCAGCGGATCTTTGGTCCGGCGCAGTGCATCTTTTTTACACTGCGCCGGAGCAGCGCAGAGAGGCATGCTAGTGATTCAGGAAACTTTTTTCCTGTCTCTTGCCCCGGCGTGGCGGATTTTACACGGCGTAAGGCGGCGTAGCGCGGCGTAAGGCGGGGTAGAATAAAATGGGTGGCTCCCTATGCTAATGAAGCGGGGAGTGTGGCGCAGGGGTCACGGCGGGGCGCATCTTAGACCGCACATGCTCAGTGACATCCAGGGGTAAATGCCCCAATCTGCACATGCTCAGAACTGCGCCCCGGCGTGATCCCTGAGCTACGCCGACCCACTACCAAAGCCCAGTCCATGAATCAGCCCAGACTTCCGCCCTGCAGGTGCAAATGTACTGAAGCTTTTTTTTTTGCTAAGCTAGGTGGTTTGCATTGTGGTGGGGCAGTTATGGCTGATGAGGAATCCTCAGGTGGGCGGATGACCAATTTCAGCCCAGAGGAGAGGGCTGTAATTATTGAGGGCCTCTCCCAACATGGGGACCGCCTCTATGTGTTGTCCAGCAAGTGTTGTTGCTCAGGTCGTCTGTAACGCTGCTGCTTTAGCTGCTCTCCAGCTGACCTGTGCAAGTGTGGTGTAAAGTTACCCCTGCTTTATAAAGGGTAACTTTCCGCTGCAAACCAGAGTTACACGCACCGGGAGTAGCCTGCGCCGGCAATTCGTAATTTGCTGAATCGGACCAACTCCCTCATTTGCATATTTAAAATAGAAAAACCAGGGCCGCGCTAGTTCAGACCAGCGTAAATGGGCGCCCACGCCGCACCGGCGTGGAAAGGTCCAAACGAAAAAAAAAAATCTACGTTACGGCGTAATATTGTTTGCTGAATACGGCGCGGAGATACGCCGGCGCAAATTGGCATTTACGCCGCGCATCTCAGTCTACACCGGCGGAAATTGTTCCTGAATCTACCCCACTGATATTAAAGAATGGAAGGAGTAGAGGGCGCTTCTGAGAGGATTGTACCTCCAGTACCAGCAGCAGACTTTTAGTTGATATAAGCAGCAGCAGTAAATAGCATAGCTCCCAACTGTCTCTGATTTCGAGGGACTGTCCCTGATTTGGAGCAATGTCCCTCTGTCCCTCTTTGCCCCTTATTTGTCCTTCATTTTGCTCTGATCTCTATAGTTATACATAAAATGCGCTTTTTATCTTTCAAAAAGTGTTTTTCAGTGCTAAACCTTTCATCCAAATTCTAAATTGTTGCATTTGTATGTTTCAAAAGCCAGTATAAATGAAGGGTAGTGGTAAAAAAAGCCCTAGTGGATTAAATTAACCTTTTTTTTTGGTTAATTCTCCTTTAAGGGGGTGTGAGCATGTGGTCTGATTAAGGAGAGACTCACGCCTGCTCCGAAACTCGTTACCCCCCCCCCCCCTGCGAATACAGCTGCTGGCCATCTTATCTCCTCCTAGAGGCGCAGGATCGTGCAAGAACAATATTATGCAGACATACTCATTTTTTATCATCGATCTTGTAAGTGTTTTTAACCTTTGTGCTTAATAAACTTGTGGAATGCTGCACTTTAAGGGCCTTCTGCTTTCTTCCTGATGTTCAACAGGTTGTACACAAGATATAGGACTCTGATCTCTGAAAGAAAGTTCCTTAGTAATATGGGCAGGTAAGGTACCCGACATTCCTTTAGTGAGGGGGTGGGGAGGGGCAGAGGAGTCCTTGTGATGTCCTGTGTCTTCAGCTAGCTTAAACAAGGGCCCAGTATAATTCCTGGATAATGGCCTCCAATGATGTAAAGGAAACATTTTTTTGCCTAAAATTAATGTCTGCAAGGTAGACAGACATAATAGTGTCATGATTCTGTTAAAAAACGAGTAAATACCTATTAAATTTCTTCATCTATATCACCTCCGGCGTTCTAGTTTCTGTTCTCTCATTCACTTCCTGGTTTGCGGCGCTCATTCATGTAAGAACTACATTTCCCAGTATGCATTGCCTCATGCCCAGTAATTCACACCTCCTTGAAGTCTCTAACACGTAGAGAGCGTCCTGCCGCACAGATGTAGTTCCCAGGAGGGGCGAGCACGTTACTGACCACCGCAGTAAACCCTCCCTTCACGGTGGTCAGTAAAATCAGACAAGCAGGAAGTGAACAAAACAGAGAAGAAATAGAGCAACTTCTGAGCAAAAACGAACAATAAGGAAGTGAAAAGAGGAATGACTGCAGGTAAAGGATGCTTATTATGAAAAAAAATTTTTCCTTTACAACCCCTTTAATAGGGCTTTAGGGAGAAAAGCAAAGTAAAGTATGCACAGAGTGTCTCTTGGGTGTAAATAAGGTGGGACAAAAACAGGCTCAAAGGACTGTAAGGAAGGTCCTGAAGCAGGCACCTGCAGATGCTGTGATCAGGGAAACAATACTCGGCCTCATACCCTGCGGTACCATAACCCAGCCAGGTCTGTGATGCAGGCAATGAGGGTGACCTCCTGATAATCACCAGACCAATCGGAAACTGTGGCTCTCACTTGCTGCATAGGCCGCAGTACCGGCTCGCACTCCTCTGCTGTCCGGATCACTGCTTCCAGCTGAAGGCTGTGGTCCCAAGAAAGAAATTCCTCCCCAACACAGGCTATTTATCACCTCTCCCAGAATTCTGTTCTCTCCCTCCTGCTAGCTGGAAGGTGTAGTCCACACCGATCAGCCTCTAGCGTAGATTTGGGCTCCCTGGACCATATATCCCAAGATACTCCACTCTTCTGTAAGTTTTCACTCACTCTGCATTCAGGATATGACAAGGCAGAGTCTAGGCTGAGCACTAGAGGAAACGGCTTCACTGTGGCAGATGCTGTAAAGTGTCCCCTGACAATGCCGGCAATTTAGGTTTGTTGTTATGCAAATTTGTGTTGATTATTCTTGTCTGTTCAGTGTTTCACCTGCTACAGGTTTGATCGTTCTCTCAACTTTCTGGAGAACTGTGGGTTGTTCTGGAACATAGGTGCGGGGCAAGGCAAATGGGCAGCATGAATATTTATACAGCCCTGGCCAATCCCTGGGAGGGTGGCCCAGATGGCTGCTGGGTGTCTGTATAAATAATCTGAGACATAGAGCAGCCGGTCTTTTTCCTTACAAGGAGATCACAGTCTAAGGGGGGCTGCTTGCCCCCTTAGGCCACCCTATGATGTGCATGCAGGGTGTCAAGAAGACATGTGCAGAATGAAAGTATTATTTTAGTTTCATTTTGGATAGATCCGTTATGTTACTAATTTCATTCCATTGATTCATTTCGAAATTAGTTATGTTTAGTTTATTCATTTCCTAACGAATTCGACATTTTTGGAATGATTAGATATCAGAATGTTTGAAAAATGATCGACCAATCTGAATTCTGTGTGAAGAATAGCTGGCTGTAAAGGAGCGGGCTAGGAAGCCTGCCAATGCGCGTCCGATTATTTTTCGACTGATCTGATTTCGAATTGCTCCAAAATTGTGGAATTTGTTAGAAAACTAATAGACAAAACAAAACTTAGCGAATTTCTATGAAATTTGTTACTATTGTCATTCGGAGATTCGGATACTGTACATCAAAATCTAACAATAATAAGAATAATCAAAAATGTGTTCAAATTTAGATTTTAACCAAAACCAATTGCACATGTCTAGTGTTGAGGCCTTAGGTGGGTGACACGAGGGTCTGCTTTGGTGGAAGTTGCAAAGAGTTGACTAAGGCTGTCGTCTGAGGATCTAGTCTGGTATCACAGGGGAGCGCTACATAAGAGCACCTAGTATGGAAATATACAAATCCTTATTGGGTGACTGACTTTTAAGGAGCTGGTTTTCATGTCACCCCACCAATCTGCATTATAGGGAACTGATAAGTAGTCCTTTTGGATGTATTATTACACCAGTTGGGTACTCTATTCTACATGGACAGAGGATTTTTCATTATTTGCTCATCTCTAATCTGTTGCACCCCTCATTAAGTAAATGGGCTTGGCCATGTCACTATGTTAAGCCTTGGAGCATCTCATAATGCCAACACTAAAGACAAACTTGTCAATATATTTTTATTGATTTTAACAGCACAGGTTTAATGACACTTTAATTTTGGGGCAGTTACACTAGATATGTAAGAGAGTTTCTTGCATTTGGCAGCCTCAGAAACATTTGTCAAACATTGTGGGTGTAAACTTTTTATTCACCTCTTGAATAAAAAGGTTAATACCCATGGGCAGTGGTTTTCTTGGCCTCTGTTATAACCCACTTGTCAGGTGGAGCAATCCATATGTAGCACCCTCTAGTGTGTGCTACTAGAATTAGAGTAGGAAGACCATAGTCTGGCCCAGGGATAGACCTGTGTCACTGAGTCTGGGTCAGGGTTATTGGAGGCATGGGCTGGTTGACTCATCCTGGCAGCTCACTAGTGCCTCCCCTGTTTCTGGAATGCTAGAGAATGTTCTGGAAGATGCTGGGCGGAGGCTAGGAAGGGCTGCCCTGAACATTTGTGGGCCCTCGGCCAATACCCAGGGATGGGCCTGAGAGGGGACTGAGGAGCCCATGAATAGGAATGGGCTATGCCAGCAGAGGAGTTTGGTGAAAGATGGAGAAGCAGTGCTGAGGGAGTCTGTTGGTGGCCCTTGATGGACCCCTGCCGTGGAGGGGTTTTACCTTGGGCTGGAGCTTGGGAGGCTGGCCTGAAAGAATCCCACCACAGGATGCAGTTGGAGGGATTAAAGCCAGAGAGGCATCCAAGAGACCAAGGAGGGACAGTGAGTAGATCAGGACAGAGCAGGGATAGACAAGGGGAGAGACTGCCAGCTGTAGCAGTGCTCTCTTTAAGACAGTGGTGTGCCAAATCTTCTCTAACTTTGCCCTGGGAGATCTCCATGTGTGTGTTAAGTTGGGAGGACTGGGAGAAGAAAGCAGCCGGGTGGGCCATAATTTGTTGAGAGATGCTATTCACATGTGCTACTTTACCAAAAGGGAAGGCAAGTTCCTAGCCTTTAGTGGGCTGTTGCTGAGCAAACTTTGTTGCTGTCAGCAGCAGGGACGAGTCGTCAATTGTTAAGGAGTCAGTACCCATTGGCTTTCTAACAATGATGAGTCATCCCCCCTGTCAGCAGAAGGATTTCCCGCTGACAGCAGAATGTAAACAAAAGAGCCGGCATTGAAAAACAAAAACAGCACTGGGGTCCCTCTTACCGATCCATTCTAGGTACTTCAAGTCTGGTATGGATTTTATAGGGGACCCCCCTCTACAAAAAAAATGTGTGGGGACCCCCCCAAAATCCACCCAGGCTCTTATGCTTGGTATGAATTTTAAGGGAGACCCCACACTGTGGGATCCCTCTTAAAATTCATATCAAACATAAGAGCCTGGTGTGGACCATTATCCAGGCATGCAGCCCAACAGGCTAGGAAAGGAAGGGGACGAGCGAGCACCCCCCCCCCCCCAAACTACCAGGCCACCTGCCCTAAACTTTCTAGGCACTCAGATCAGCTCTGTACATGGCGAGCAGAGTCTTTCGAGTGTGGCTGCAAACATTTATGTTTTTTTTTTTCTTACAATAGGGCAGTAGTAAGATGGTTAAAGCTAAACTTTCAGTTTAAAAAATAAATAAAAAATCTAACAATTCATTTTGTTTATTAAGAAAGTAGAAATGCCTGTCTTTTGACAGCATACTGCAGAGAAGTACTCATACACATGTGCTGGTGTGAAAGCAGCGGTCTCTTTGCAGAGGTCTGACACACCCTCCCTGCTTAGTCACTTCTATGGCTCTGCAATGAGAAAGGCCTCAAAAAAAATAAATTCCATTTGTAGAACTCATATTATACTTTCTTAGAACATTTTAGTGTGTGAAATTACCTTGGCAGAAGTTAGACTTTCACTTTATTCCTCTTCAGGATCGGCAGTGACTCCTGTGGTCACCTTCACCCCGAACTGGAGGAAGATCTTCATAGGAGAGTCTATAACAATGACGTGTGATGTGGGGTCCTCTGGAGGAGAAGATCTGCCCTATTACTGGTACAAAGATGGTTACTGGGTACATACAGGAAAAATCTATACCATTACATCTGCAAACACTGAGGATAGCGGGGACTACAGATGCTGGGCCAGTTCAGAAAGAAGTGACACTGCCAGACTGGACGTTGTTGTGGGTCAGTTCTTTATGTCATATTTGGAAATGTACCAATGAATGTGTTCTTTTCCCATTCCAGTCAAAAATAGAGAAATATTATCAAACAGTAGGGATAAACTTTGTCCAACCCCCATGACATCACTGACTAAATTTGGTGAGGTCCATATTTGGTCAATTACGTCAACTGAAAGACCCCTGATGAGCTCAAGTCACTCTGCTATCTCTTCATATCAGCAAGATCTTTGTCAGCATATTAGCACTGCAGCACAACTGATTCGCTCTTTGTGCTGCTTTTCCTTCCCCAAGTCTGAGCCCAGATGTTTAGGGGTCTGCAAGGGGCTGATACAAAATCAAATTCGGCATCTACACTGATTGCCTTTAACAAATTATTTTATTGATATATTTATGAAAAGGTAGATTATTAGGGCCAGATCCTCAAAAGGGATACGCCGTCGTATATCTGTTTCTATCTTTGGAACTGATCCACAGAATCAGTTTCCAAAAGATAGGCAGAAGATCCGATATGTGTAAGGGACTTACACTGCCGGATCTTAGGATGCAGTACCGCAGCCGCCGCTGGGGGCATTTCTCGTCGAAATGCTGCTTCGGGTATGCAAATTAGCACTTACGGAGATCCACGAAGCTTTTACGCTTCGTTTTTTCTCCGTAAGTATTAGTTTGCAACCGTAAAATTTTAATTTTTTTTTTTTCGCCGTATCTTTTTTTTTTCCCGACGCAACTTTATTGACCCGTCGCGATCCACAAAGCTCGGCGTAACGTAATTTCGCGCTATGCACGTCGGGAAAATGACGTCACGAGCATGCGCAGTACGGCCGGCGCGGGAGCGCGCCTAATTTAAATGGGAATCGCCCCCATTTGAAGAGGAATGCCTTGCGCCGGCGGAATTTTAGTTACACAGCCGAAAATTTCTAGGTAAGTGCTTTGTGGATCGGGCACTTAGTTAGAAATTTTAAGGCAGTGTAACTTAAATGGGAATTTTTACGTTACGCCGGCTCTTTGTGGATCTGGCCCTTAGTTATTTGTGCCTTTTGTTAGTTGCCTGCAGTTCAGATATAAAGATATAAAGGTAGATTCACAAAGAGTTAGGCTGGCTTATCAGTAGATAAGCCGACCTAACTCAGAATCTACACCGACGTAAGTGTATGCTCAAACAGAGATACGCTTAAACATATCTAAGATAGGACGGCTTAGGCCGTCCTATCTTAGATTGCAATATTTCGGATGGCCGCTAGATGGCGCTTCCATTGCGGTCGGCGTAGAATATGTAAATTAGTTGATACGCCGATTCACGAACGTACGCCCGGCCGACGCAGTACTTTTTTTTACGCCGTTTACGTAAGAGATAGGCCGCGTAAAGTTAGAGCTAGGCCCTATTGTAATAGTAATGTCAAGTATGGCCGCCGTTCCCGAGTCGAAATTCTAATTTTTTACGTCGTTTGCGTAAGTCGTCCGTGAATCGGGATTTACGTCCACGTCGAAATCAATAGGCCCGTGCAGCGTACTTAGCCGCAATGCACACTGGAAAATGTAGGCGCCCGGCGCATGCGCAGTAAAGAAAACGTAAAAAACGTGAGGTCAAGCGCCATTAACATAAAACACGCCCCCCTCAAACACATTTGAATTAGGCGCCCTTACGCCCGCCGATTTAGGCTACGCCGACGTAACTTAGCAGGCAAGTACATTGTGAATCATGTACTTGCCTCGCTAACTTACGGCGGCGTAGCTTAAATTCCTTAAGCTACGCCGCAAAGTTGCGGCAATGTACGTGAATCTACCCATTTGACACCATTTTCAGAACCTTCATTTATCACTCTGCATCGCAACAGACCTAAAACGACCCTGTGACTAGGATAAAACATGTGAGACAGAAGAACCCTGTAAAAGAAGAGGCTGAATACTTAGCTGTTGCAGAGATACCACTGCTCTCCAACACTTCCGAGGATGTCCGGTAGTGACCTTTGCTGCACTCTAGTGTTCCATCTGCTGGTAATAAAACACATTGGCCCGGATTCACATACATTGGCGCACATTTATGCCGGCGTATCGTATCTAATATACGCTACGCCGACGTAGCGCAGAGAGGCAAGCACCAAATTCACAAAGCACTTGCCTCCCAAACTGCGATGGGTTCCCTCGGCGTAAGCCGGCGTAGGTGGAAGTGGGCGTGAGCCATGCTAATGAGGCGTGACCCCATGCAAATGATGGGCCGAATGCCATACAAGTACTTAAAGCGAATGGCGCATACGCCGTCCCGTGGACGCATCCCAGTGCGCATGCTCAGAATCACATCGGATCTACTCCCTAAGATACGACAGGATCACTGCCTACGGCGTGAATGTAACCTACGCCCAGCCATATTCACGTCAAAAGTAAACGACGTAAAATACGACGGCTTGAGTTCCCTGGTGCAGACCTTTGCATGGATGCTGCTGAGTTACACCTCCTTTATGGGGCATAACTTTACACCGGACGCATGACTTTACGCGCACTGCGTCGGACGGATGTACGTTCGTAAATTGGCATATCTCCCTCATTTGCATATGTGCATAGAAAATCAATGGGAGCGGCAAATGCGCCCAGCGTAAATATGCGCCCATGATACGATGGCGTAGGCAAGTTACGTCGGTCATAGGAAGCCTATTTTGGGGCGTATCTTGGTTTTGTGGGCACGGCGCACAGATACGACGGCGCATATTTGCGCTTACGCGGCGTATCTCGAAATACGTTGGTGTGAGTACTTTGTGAATCCGGGCCATAGCATCTGGCAAGTGGAACCAACCACAGTACCCAGGGGCAACATGCTATCTAAAATACCCAGAAGAGAAAACTGGATCCATTATCTGTCAGACAGGTAAGTATTTAACATTTTTGTCTTACAGAGTTCTTTCATTTTTATTCTAGTGATGGGGACATTTTATTTCAGCCTAATTGATAAATTAAAAGAGGAGTCATGTGGGTGCAGCACAAAAGGCATCAACTATATACTGTCCCCAATCGTCTTCTGCAGCTGAATCTAAGATACCAGAACTACAGTCCCATGTTTGCCTTATCGAGAGATGCAAAGAACACTCTTTGTCCTTTCTTTTAAAGTTGTCTCCTATCCTTTTGATCAAGCCAGGTCCTCGTCTGCCCCCTGCAGCCATATTGTTGCGGTGTTGGATTGCGGCTTTGGGGCAGTCTTGGTGCCGACTCGGTCTCTTGGAGGTACCTAGGTAGGTGGTGGGGTGTTTGTTGGGGGAGTGGGGTGTTGGGAGACATTATAAACCATGTCGTACTGCCAGTTTATTATACTAAAATATATAAATGATTAAACTTACAATGTATGTCAATTAAGATTATTTAACATGTTATATCTCTGCTTTTCTAGAGCCATTCATACAATATTGGTTACCACTATTTCCCCTGAAGAAGCCAGCGGTTGGCGAAACATGTAGGGACTATTGAACTGTAACCTCAGTAGGCCGTTAATACCTTGGCCAGTATTAAATAGTATATTATAGGGCTACTGGCCCAGATTCACAGCCGAGATACGACGGAGTATCTCAGATACTCCGTCGTATCTCTGAGAGTATCTATGCGACTGATTCATAGAATCAGTTACGCATAGATAGCCCCTAGATCCGACAGGTATAATTGTTTTACACTGTCGGATCTTAGGATGCAATACCGCGGCCGCCGCTGGGGGGAGTTTGCGTCATAAACCAGCGTCGGGTATGCAAATTAGGAGTTACGGCGACCCACAATGGTTTTTCGCGTTCGCTACGTCGCTGCTAGTCTAGTTTCCCGTTGCAAAGTTAGTCCTCGTTTTTGGTGCCTTAGCTTTACACAGCACACGTATGTTCTGTATAAAGTATGGCCGTCGTTCCCGCGTCAAAATTTGAACATTTTTGCTTCTTGCGTAAGACGTCCAGGAATACAGAAGTGCGCTACGCACGTCACCGTTCGAAAAAATGACGTCACTTTGCGCAAAGCACGGCGGGAAATTCAAAAGGGAGCATGCGCAGTAGGTCCGGCGCGGGAGCGCGCCTAATTTAAATGGCACATGCCCCTTTGAATTACGTGGGCTTACGCCGAAGGCCGCCGGCGGAAGTTTTCTCGCAAGTGCTTTGTGAATCAGGCACTTGCGATGAAAACTTGCAGCGGTGTAACGTATCTACGATACGTTACGCCGCCGCACTTCTACGTGAATCTGGGCCACTGTTTTTATGCATCCATAATGTATTGTATGTCATAAATATTTTTGTAATAAAATAATACAACTTTTTAAATACTATTTGTAATTTCTATTGTTCAGGCACCATTATAATCCCAATTCCCTTCTTGTTCAGACAATGGACCCTATCACCAAAGACATCTTTGCTCCTCTTCTCGGGCTCCTCCTGTCAGGTAGGGTAGAGCCCAGGTAGCAGGATGTAACAGCACTGGTGAATGGAGTGAACCACAACTGCGGTTAGCATGGACTTCAATGCGCTTCTTTATGCGACAACTCATTATTGTCCCCAGGCGTCACTCCTAGCAACAGGAGTTTGGGGGGTCTCTACATCATATTTCTGTCACATAAAGAAAGGCGTTGATTTACTAAGGATGGAAGCATTACAACATGCGACCAGAGCTATAATATGTACTAAAGGATTGCCATGCACAATTATACGCTAGTGATTATGAGTTTAACATAGCGTTGATTAGGTGACTAAGGGAGAAGATATGGAATACGTCAGCCCTTAACATAGGGAGTTTTAACGAACAATTTTCAAACAATTAGGCCAAGGCATTTGTACTTATGTCAAGCTCGTAGTAAATGAGAGTTGTAGTAACACTTGTATATCACACGTACTATAATAAAGGTAGTAGAACCTGCGTATATGTAGTAATGTAGCTTTAGGCAATTACAGTTGCATACATGAGGTAATTCTTATAGAGGTAATAGTATTTGCATGAGAGAGGCAATATAGCCCAGGTATAGTTGCAATATAGGTCAGGAGGGTATAGTTGCATACATGAGATAAGTATTGCATTGGTATTTTGAAAGTAGCTGAGCCTTTAAGGTACTGTTTAGCAAACAGAGTTTAACACAGTAATATCTCCCAATTAATATGTTGGTAAACAGATGGCATTTTCAGTAACACTATTGTGGTAATGGAAACATAAGCAGTAGATCTTCTATAGGACTAGAAGTGATACTAAGGTTACTTATCCGTTTGTAGATATCTTTATGCAGGAGATGGAGAGTCCTTGGTACAAGGTGTTCAAGCCATGAAAGTAATTCCCAGCAATGCTGTTGTAGAGGATGCCTTTAGCAGCAAAGTAGTAGTAGTTTCCTGGAGCAGTGTTCTGGCAAAGGGAGCGAAGGGCCGCCTGGACTCAATAAGGCTCTGATGCTAGCTGGCCATAATGTTGTAGCGTGGCCAGAACGGCTGACAATATTAGAACGGGGAATCATTGTCAAGTAAATGCCTTTATAGGCTAGTGAAAAGGTGCAGTGCATTAGCACTGTCTCAAAACAAAGCGCCACATTCCGCGGTGGAACACATCACGGCGCCAGGCGATGACGTCATCGCGCGAGCGCCGTATGGGTTCCAGCATGGAACGCATTACGGCGCCGAAAGCGCCAGTTTACAACAGGAACAGGTGGCGCGACGGCGCCTGTTACACAGGACAGGTCAGAAAAGGATGGAATAGGTAAAGATGGGATCTCAGCTCAGTTGAATGTACTCTACAGGGTGCTGCTTTGTGCCTCACCTAAATACATAAAGGCACTGTGCCCAGGGAAGCTGCCCCTCCAAGTCCCAGCCCTGGCTATACTGCAATTATACTTGGTTGTGGAGGCAATGCTATGTCTGTTCTATAACCTTCATCTTCTTATGTGATGTGTCTCTGTGTTCCAGATCTGGTGATCCTGCAGGTTCCTCTCGATGTATATGAAGGAGATGATGTGACTCTGAGATGTCACCATCATTCTGACTACACAGGAAAATATACAAAATTCTATAAGGACAATGTTGTCATTCAAAACTGGAGCAACACACCTGAATTTCATGTAGGAATTGTAAACATGATGAACACCGGGAAATACAAATGTGCAAATGGAGTAACTTTGAACAAATATGAATATTCCAAAGCTGAAGTTATCTCCATACAAAGTAAGTCATTAAATGTTTACATATCTAAGTTTTATTATAGCCAAAAGGATTTATTAAAGACTTAAATGTAATTTATTATTTTTATTCACATATGACTGACCTGCTGCTGTTAGTAGATGGTGAACGGGGAAACAATCTCCATTGGGTGTGTGTAACACCAGAATCTGTCTGGTGTTAGTGCAAGGGAAAGGAAAGGGGAGGGAAGGAGGAGAAAGGGCACTGGAGGGGAGAGGGGGTGGGAAATCAATGTGGGGTGGGCTGGGTGGGACCTATGATGTGCCTGTAGGCAGGTGCAGTCTACTTTCTCCACTGTAGGTGGCACTCATCAGTCATCAGCAGTGGCATTGCAGTTGGAGATGAAGTCAAGAGAAGCATATTTTTTCTATGGTTTACTGGTTCACTGGGGAAGATATCCGACTGGATGCTTCCGCCCCATGTGACACTGGCGGCCATCTTGGTTAAGGCCCTGGCTCCCATTTTGGTACACATTTGTGAGTGAGTAGAGTAGGGACATGTATCCCATCTATTAGGGACAGAACTAGTGACAGGGAAAGGTTCCTGACGAGGAGGGAAAGCATAGGGTTTTCAACTTCTCTGGACATCTTCCCGCTTGGGCGTGAGACGGCCAGGCAGCATTCTGCCCCTCCTAACAGATGCTGTCAGTTCTGCTGAAACCCGCTCTCTACATGCTGTTGGAACCCATGAGGCCTTGTACTCACGAGCAGACATGTCCGATGAAACCGGTCCGCGGACCGTTTTCATCGGACATGTCTGCCCGGGGACTTCTGTTCGATGGCTTGCTACGTTCCTGTCAATTGCAATCCTAGCGTCTTGGGGTCACATCTGGTTGCCGCGTTATCACGTCCCGGCGTGTTTCGTCATATCCGACTTTGTCACAGGGGGTCTACATGTAAAGTTCTTTCCCACTTGGACTGTGTATGTTACAGCCGCCGCACCACGCTGTACCCCACCTACATGCCTAAAAAAGGAAATGCAGCCACCACATTTAAAGATTCCCAGCAGCTATAGTCAATTTACAATGCTGTGCTGCCATGGACATGGTACTTAGGCGCATGACAGTGAAAGGGTTAAATAAAACAGTACAAGGGGAAAGGTGCTAAGTACAAAATATTACCCCTGCCGTAGCCCATTTTGTGTAGGTGTGACGGAAATTTTGCACTTAGAAATGGTCAAATACACAAGAGATAATTTACTGTTACTGCTTGTCTGTATGCTTATTTTTTAGATCTATTTGAAATTCCGGAGATAAAAGTGACCCCGTATCCGGTGGTAGAAGGTGATGAGATGACGCTGACATGTGACACTAGTCTCAGCCCTCTCAGACCGAGGACACAACTGAAATTTGCTTTTCACAAAGATGGAAGGAATGTCGGAGAATTCGCTTCATATAATCAGTATGGAGTTCAGTCCGCTCAGGTGAAGGACTCTGGGAATTATTCCTGTGAAGCGTCAACCGCAACCAACAGTGTAAAGAAGAGGAGTCAGGAGATATTGGTCGAAATAAAAGGTGAGTCAATCAAAGGACCAGCTGAGGGATTGAGTTACATTTCATAACCCCAAATTAGAAGACTCCGAGTTGTCAGGATCATCACTGAATATCTAACTTCAAACTTTCTTAGCAATAGTGCCCATTCTGAGCTGTAATAGTCTCTACAAAACCATCAGTTGGACAAGTCTTTTGGTATGTAGCACAACCTCACCCTCCTGGAGGCAGTTAGGGACCCTATGTGGCTCAGTGGGCTGACATTTAACCTCAGGGTTAGGTCCTGGACAGTCTCTTCTAGGAGACACCCTGTCTAGCATGGGAAGACCTGGACAGCAGGATGCCACAGTGTCACAGCTAACCTAAATCCCTTGGGTGTATATAGTGAAAGAAGCTGCCTAGCAAGTCAAGTTGGGCATCCCATAACCCCTTTTCCCCATCCAAGTTGTTTTTCCCCAATAAAACAACAAAAAAAAATCCCATGGACTGATTTATGCCTTTGAATGAAAGTTGGAAAATGCATGTTACCTGGCTGTGCAGGAATAGGGGGACCCAAAAATCCAGCAGCCCTCTAGGGGGTAGAGCTACATATGTAAAGGAGATATAGAGTGGAGGAGGATTTTGTGGTCCTAATCAGAGAGAGTAGCCTAGGGTGACAACACTGCTCCTCCATAGATACAGTGCATTAAATTAACGTTGTCACCTTATGAAAACACTGGGCCAGATTCAGCAAAGATTTACGCCGGCGTATCCATAGATACGCCGCGTAAATTCAAAGCTGCGCCGGTGTATCTTCTTTCTGTATTCAGAAAGCAAGATACGCCGACATTAGCCTAAGATCCGACTGGCGTAAGTCTCTTACGCCGTCGTATCTTAGGGTGCATTCTTACACTGGTCGATAGGTGGCGCTTCCGTAGTTTTCGTCGTAGAGTATGCAAATTACCTAGTTACGCCGATTCACAAACGTACGTGCGCCCGACTGTAGTTTTTTACGTCGTTTGCGTAAGGCTTTTTCGGCGTAACGCTGCTCCTGCTTCTATGAGGCGCACGCAATGTTAAGTATGGACGTCGTTCCCGCTTCGATTTTTGAATTTTTTACGTAGTTTGTGTAAGTCGTTCGCGAATAGGGCTGGACGTAATTTACGTTCGCGTCGAAACCAATACGTCGTTGCGGCGTACTTGGGAGCAATGCACACTGGGATATGTACACGGACGGCGCATGCGCCGTTCGTAAAAAACGTCAATCACGTCAGTTCATCACACATTAACATAAAACACACCCCCCCTTCCACATTTGAATTGCGCTGGCTTACGCCGGCCCCATTTACGCTACGCCGCCTCAACTTACGGATCAAGTGCTTTGTGAATACTGCACTTGCTCCTGTAAGTTGCGACGGCGTAGCGTAAATACGATACGCTGCGCCGCCGTAACAATGCGCGCCCCTACATGAATCTAGCCCAAAGTGTATTATTGGCAGAATTAGAAGTTGAAAATAATGGAAAAAAGCCTGAAAAAGAAAAGGAATGTATCTACTACATATAATAATTGGTAATCTGCAATATATTATGTTTTGTTTTAGGGTTTATAGAAAGGAAAAGAAGCGACTGAATATCGGACTGTGTAGGCCAGAAAAAGAGAGTTATGATATTTTGTTAAAATAAAAGTAGCAAAAAATTTATAAAATGTGCTTAAGAGTTATACAATCGAGAAAATTGTGTGCTGAGAGAAAGGAACAATCCTCATGTGCTGCCGCGTTTCACCAAATTGCTTCATCAGGGCTTATGAGGGACACATAGCACACGTCTCAAAAAATCTTTGTTTTAGGGTTTAGATATGCTGAAGGCCCCTTTCACACGGGCAGCTTCCGTTCTGTTAAGCAGGTTATCTGTTCACTGATCCCCTGCGGATCAGAGCAGAGTGAGTTGGATGACACGTCCTTGTCCGCTCAGTCTACACAGAGTGGGCATGGACAGACACCGCTGTGCTTTATGGGTGGCCAGGAGTAAATTGACTCCACTGTCCATTTAGACCCAGACACATCTGATTTGCTCCACCCCAATGAAAGAGGATGCAGTTCTCCTCAATTTTGTCTTAGTGAGCCTGATTGAATGCAAAGGTAGGTAGGTGTCCATTTACAGGTGCTGGTCCATAGGAGTGCTTGGACCTTCTGATCAGGTCCACCTGAAAAACTGAAAGGTGGACCTGAAAAGATTGCCCGTGTGAAAGAGCCCTTATGCCGCGTACACACAACCATTTTTAATGTCATGGAAAAAAACAATGTTTTTCTCGAAGGGATTCTTGTCAAGCCTGTCTTGCCTACACGCGATCGTGGAAAAAATTGCTCGAGCAAAGCGCGGTGACGTACAACACGTACGACGGCACTATAAAGGGGAAGTACCATTCGAATGGCGCCACACTTTGGGCTGATTATGCAAATTTCCCTTCTCATAACTTGCTTCTGAGCAGGCGTGTCATTAAAGCGTACATACAGTAGGACCATTTTTCACGACAAGAGAAATGACGACCTACAAACGAGAAAAAATAGAGCATGTTCTAAATTTTTAATGGACATTTTTCTCGTCGAGCCCACACACCGTCGTTTTTAATGACCAATTAAAAAAATTGCATTTTTTTCATCATGAAAAATGGTCGTGTGTACGCGGCATAAGCCTTACCCCGCCTTAATATTTAACCTCAGCATGCAATCCATAAAGATTTTTACCCTAGGCCTAATATTACCTTTTTTACGAATAAAACCTCTAATCTGAGCCATATCACTAATTCAACCTTGTTGCTCTACACAGTCACCTCATCCTGGGTCAGAAGTCCCATAGTATGCTGGTATCTCACCTCTTGTATTTGTACATTGAGCATTTCTACTTTTCCTCTGGGATTTCCTTCTCTGCAGAGCTGTTTGTAAATCCAACAATCATAGCAATTCGAAGTCCAACGACAGAAGGAGATCTCATGATCCTGATTTGTTTCAGTCTCAGTCCGCTCAGACCGGGGACAGAACTGCAGTTTGCTTTCTACAGAGATGGACGGAATGTTCAGGAATTCAGTTTATCTGATCAATATGGAGTCCAATCCACCCAGCTGGAGGATTCTGGGAATTATTACTGTCATGTGGGAGCTTTGAATGGCAAAGTGAGGAAGAGAAGTCCCTCCATCCCTATTAAAATAAAAGGTGAATATGATTTATTCTGGGAACAGATCACAAATATACCTCCAGCTTTAAAGGGGTTTTCCACCTTTTTTTAAGTTTATTAAAAGTCAGCAGCTACAAAAAGTGTAGCTGCTGGCTTTTAATAAACAGACACTTACCTGCTCCACGGCTCCAGCGGCGTCTTCATTGTTAGTGTGGGCACCCGGCAGTGACAGCTTTCGGCTTCACGGCCGGGCACCCACTGCGCATGCGCGAGTGGCAGTGCGCATGCGCGAGCGGCGCGGCGCCGTCCGATTGGACAGGCGCTCGCCTACAGGGAGGGGCTGTGAAAAGGCGATTAAGCTAATCGCCTTTCCGGACCCTCGGCGGAAGGAGGAAGTGGGACAGGAAGTCCCCTTGTCCTGAAGCCCCCACTCCCCCCCAAAAAAAATGACATGCCAAATGTGGCATGTAAGGGGGCGAGGAGTGGGTTAAGCGGAAGTTCCATTTTTAGGTGGAACGCCGCTTTAAGGTAAAAAGAAATCTGTGCAAAATTACAGACTGTCACCCAACTGTTACAATTATTCCTGGCAGATGTCATTTAAATTACCAGCAATTTATAAGGGGGAGCGGAAAATGCTTGTACAATTTGACACCCTAATTGACCTCAAAATTCATAATGTCTTTGTCAAGATTTTGGGATATTTTTCGTCAAAATTCATTGAAATTTTGATGAAACTTTCAGTGTATCGGGAAATGTTTCAATAGGTATGTAATGCATATATACCGTATTTATCGGCGTATAACACACACTTTTCCTCGCTGTCTCTGAGCGCCGCCGACAAAGCCAGACAAAGACCGAGCCGAGTGTATAGCGCACTCGGCTAGGCTCGGCCACGCTCGGCTCCGCCCGCAGCCACGCGAGAGGAGCCGAGAGAAGCCGAGAGGAGCGAACACACTGGAAATCCGGCTCTGCACAGCTCGATTGAGGCGCCAAATTCAAATACGAATTCAAATACACAACGCTGCAACCCCCGGCAGACTGACGCGACGGACACCGACAAGGCTGGACGGACCGGCAGATGGACGCGACAGACACCGACAAGGCTGGACGGACCGGCAGATGGACGCGACGGACACCAACAAGGCTGGACGGACGCCGGACAAGGCCACCGATGGACGCCGACAGCAGACGGACACCGACAAGGCTAAGCATCCAAAATGTAAGTTTTTTTCCTAAACTACCCTTCTAAGTTTGGGGTGCGCGTTATATGCGGCGCGCAGTATACCCCGATAAATATGGTACTTATTTGGTCCAAGCTGGACCAATGAAACTATGCAATAAATCAATACCTGGAGTTAGGCTTTAATTGGAGATGAATTTCAAACAAACTTTCACAGAATTTTTCTTGCTTGCAAATAAGATTTTTTTTAATTACTTCTCTTTTTAGAACTGTTTTTCGCCCCGGTGCTAAATGTAAGCGCTAATGAAGTCTTAGAAGGTGACAACGTGACCCTGATGTGTGACACGAGTCTCAGTCCGCTCAGACAGAGGACAGAACTGCAGTTTGCTTTCTACAGAGATGGACGGAATGTTCAGGAATTCAGTTCATCCGATCAATATGGTATCCAATTTGCTCAGCTGAAGGATTCTGGGAATTATTCCTGTGAAGTGAGATCTGCATCCAACATTTCTAAGAAGAGTGAGGTTGTCTTTGTCTTTGTCCAGATAAGAGGTAAATTGTTTCACCATCAGTTATGACAAAAGTTAACCTACATAGGTATGTACATCCCATCCAGTGCTAAGCCAAGGTCATCCAGTGCACAGGGTGAAGATGGCAAACTGAGCCCACCTTAAAGTGGTTGTAAACCTACTTTAAAAAAAATAGTACACTAGCTCATTATGTAATACTCACCTCAGATCGAAGCCCCCGCAGCCGTCCTCGTACACTGCTCGGGGGGCCGACATCTCTCCCGGGGGTTACTTCCAGGTATTGCGGCTCCGGCGCAGTGATTGGCCGGAGCCACGATGACGTCACTCCCGCACATTGCCTCCTTTAGGAACGGCACGATCGCCATTTCTAAAGTGCACCTGCGCCGTAGACATCACCGCCCATCATTATTGTGAATATCTCCTAAAACGAGAAGGTTTGGCAGATATTTCGAGCACCTACAGATAAGCCATAAAGTAGTTGTAAACACTCCTAAAGCACCTTCACCTACAGGTAATCCTAGATTAAGGCTTACCTGTAGGTGTTGGCAATTAGCTAGATTCAGGTAGGCAGGCGTATGGTTGCGGCGGCGTAGTGTATCGTGTTTACACTACGCCGCCGTAAGTTAGCGAGGCAAGTACATGATTCAAAAAGTACTTGCCTGCTAAGTTACGGCGGCGTAGCGTAAATCAGGCGGGCGTAAGCGCGCCTAATTCAAATTTAGCTGAGGGGGCGTGTTTTATGGTAATGGGGGGTGACCTTACGTGATTGACGTATTTTACGAACGGCGCATGCGCCGTCCGTGTACATATCCCAGTGTGCATTGCTGCAAAGTACGCCGCATGGTCCTATTGGTTTCGACGTGGACGTAAATGACGTAAATCCCTATTCACGGACGACTTACGCAAACAACGTAAAATTTTAGAATTTCGACGCGGGAACGACGGCCATACTTAACATCACTATTCCAGCTATTTGATTGAATAACTTTAGGCCTGATAATGCGTTACGTAAACGGCATATCTGTACAGCGTCGGCCGGGCGTACGTTCGTGAATAGGCGTATCTAGTGATTTACATATTCTACGCCGACCGCAATGGAAGCGCCACCTAGCGGTCAGCCTAAAAATTACACTTTAGGATACGACGGTGTAAGACACTTACGCCGCTCGTATCTGAGCCTAATTTAAGCGTATCTGGTTTCCAGAATACGCTTAAGTTAGCGCCGGCGCACATTCAGACTTAGGCTGGCGTATCTACTGATACGCCAGCCTAAGTCTTTCTGAATCCACCTAAATATCTCCTAAACCTTCACGGTTTCGGAGATATATGCAGAAAGGAATGCACCGTTGACCGTGCAGGGCTTGTGAACTGTAGATGCAGGGAATAATGCTGAAATTCCGCGCATGTGGAGGGAACTGCCGTCCCATGCGTGGGAGTGACGTCATCGCCGCTCCGAACAAGCACAATAACAGAAAGAAAGCTCCATGGAGACATGGCGGCGGCGGTGGACGGGACCGAGAAGGACTTCGGGGGCTTCGTTTTCAGGTAAGTGACACATAATGAGCGAGTATGCTGTGCATATTCGCTCATTATGCCTTTCTCTTGCAGGGGCTTTTTAAAAATAAAAATTGTGAAGGTTTACTTCCTCTTTAATCTAGGCTTACCTGTAGGTAAAAGTGGTTGTAAATGGTTTACTGGTGTCAATCAGTCAGCTAGAGAATGGAGCAACGACCAGCTCCCAGCATCCCCCTCCCTCACATACAAAAACTGTGCCCAGGGCAGGTGTCCCTCTTCCCCCCCCCCCCTTGTCCTGGCCCTGGGTGCATCTACTAATATGGTTCTATTTTCCTTTATGCAGAGAAAAGTAGCAAGGACATAACACCAATAATCATTGTGACTCCTCTGGCCTTGCTCTTGGTTGCCACTTTCCTGCTCTTGAAGTACAGACACAAGCTACACCGGCCAACCACTGGGTGCCCACATCAACGAAGAGGACTGCAACCGGAGCCTCAGATTTCTCCAACACGTATGACCATTATCTATGTATTAAAGGAGTACTGAAGACTAAAGCCTCATACACACGACCGGTTTTCCCGGCAGGAAAACTGCCATGAGAGCTTTTGGCCAGGAACCCCGGCCGTGTGAATGCTCCATGGCAGTTTTCCCGACAGGAAAACCGCCGCGAATCCCGTTGGGAAAAAAGAGATCAATGTTCTCTTTTTTCCTGCCAGGATTCCCGGCGATCTTTTTCCTGTCGTGAAAAACGACCGTGTGCATGTTTTTCAGAGGGGACAAAAAAAAAGCTCAGAATCAAGTATGAGTCAGGAGCGCTCGTTCTGGTAAAACTAGCATTCGGAATGGAGATAGCACCTTCATCACAGAAAAACACGAGGCTGAAAAGCGCAAATCGTCTCTCACCAAACTTTTACTAACACAAAATCAGCCCAAAGGGTGGCGCCGTTGGAATGAAACTTCCCCTTTATAGTGCCGTCGTACGTGTTGTACGTCACCGCGCTTTGGACCGGCGGGATTTTGTTTGACAGGCTGTACGCAAGACAAGTTTGCCAGGAATCCCGTCGGGAATAACAACGTTTTTCTATCCCACTGGAAAACCGGTCGTGTGTACAGGGACTTTGATGTAGTACAAATATGGTAGAGACAGCCCTAAGCAGATTCTCTATTATACATGACTTAAAGTTGAAGTTTATTCTTCTTATGTTTTGTCTTCCTTGGTTCCTTCTTTCACTCCACGTCAACATGCCAATAGAAATTTTACATTAACGTGCCCCTATTGGCTGCTGGGAGAGATGACGTATACCTATGTGATCTCGCCCAACAGAGCCGACCTGCCACCGTACAACTGCGGCGGCTGGTCGGCAACCAGCCGCCGCAGTTGTACGGTGGCAGGTCGGCTCTGTTGGGCGAGATCACATAGGTATACGTCATCTCTCCCAGCAGCCAATAGGGGCACGTGCCCCCCGCTCGTCCCTGATCCCGGTGCGCGTGCCCTGATGGTAGTGCCCAAGTGACTCAATGGTCAGTCCGCCCCTGACTGTATGTCACCCACTAGCACTGTTTATTGCAGTAGTGCCCTGGGCTCACAGGAAGTGGGTTGAATGATGCTGTCATTTAACCTGGAGGCTCAGGACACTGGGGAGGATTGATGGTCAATATATTCAAAGGTGATTTTTTTTTTCACTTTTGCTAAGCTACCGTATTTATTTTTAGGTGGAGTTCTGTTTTAAATAAATGTTGCATTGTCCAAATTTAATACAGAAAAATACGTCATTATCATCTCCCTCCTCCCTCTTTCCCAGATGCTGCCGGAGAGTCAGCCGATGACACTGAAGTCACTTACACCAACCTCATTCTGCATCGTGTACCTGAAGGTAATCCCGGTGTAGGAGTTCATGTTCCCTTTGTATGACTGAAACCTCAGACTGAGCCATCCAATGAGGGAGGGGTCAGTGCTCTGACTCCTTCACCTATGTATGCAGATCTTAGCTTCAGCTACTGAAGCCTATAAACACAGGCCTTTTACAACATTGTGGTAAGAAGATATGGAAAGCATATAAGAATGAGTCTATAGCTCTATCTGGTGGCAGGATAGCAAACTACTTTATTGATGTAGCGCCCCGATGTTTAGGCAGGGTTGCTATCACATTTATTGCCAAGCAATAGTTGCCTTGGCCAATTGTTAGGCGATCGATTGATTCCGCTCTAATCTGGACTTGTTGCACCCTTTTCTTCTGTCATGGGGTGGCACTGTGTTAGTGACATTGGATAAGACAGGGGCCTTGCAAGCTCAGACATGAATAGATGGGGTGCCAATGGCTAGGGATGTTCTTTAGTACCTTGGCCTGCTGGGAGAGCCTATTTCTTTGGGTGGAGTTAGGTGATCGGGTTCCTGTGCCACTCCTGAACCATACCAGACCCCAAAGCATCCTCCCCATGTTGAGGGCATGTGGCCTGGTACGGTTCAGGAGGGGGGGCACTCTCTCGCCCCCCCTTTTCCTGCGGCCTGCCAGGTCGCATGCTCGGATAAGGGTCTGGTATGGATTTTGGGGGGACCCCTAAGCCATTTTTTTTAAAATCGGCTCAAGGTTCCTTAAAATCCATACCAGACCTGAAGGGCATGGTAATGGGGGGGGGGGGGGGGAACCCATGCTGTTTTTTTCAATGATTTTTATCTATATTGCTGGGATCCGACAATACATTACAACCGCAAGTAGTTTTAAATTATATTTTTTCTTTTAGAAATGTAATTTTGCTGCAGCACTGTTCTAAACATGGGAAAATGTGCTACTTTACAGGCATACTATAGACACCCCCGCCCCAGGCAAGATATATTTAAAGGAATATTTCATTTTTATTGTTTCACTTTAATCACTTCAGCCCCACACCATTTGGCTGCCAAATGACCAGGCCGCTTTTTGCAATTAGGCACTGCCTCACTTTAACTGAGAATTGCGCGGTCGTGCGACGTGGCTCCGAAACAAAATTGGCGTCCTTTTTTTCCCACAAATAGAGCTTTCTTTTGGTGGTATTTGATCACCTCTGCGGTTTTTATTTTTTGCATAGAAAAACAAAAAAAGAGCGACAATTTTGAAAAAAATAAAACTGTTGCTATAATTAATATCCCCCAAAAAATATATATAAAAAAAAAAAAAATTTCCTCAGTTTAGGCCGATACGTATTCTTCTACATATTTTTGGTTAAAAAAAATCGCAATAAGCGTTTATTAATTGGTTTGCGCAAAAGTTATAGCGTCTATAAAATAGGGGATAGTTTTATGGCATTTTTATTAATATATTTTTTTTACTAGTAATGGCGGCGATCAGCGTTTTTTTTTTTTGGGCGACTGCAACATTATGGCGGACATATCGGACACTTTTGACGCTATTTTGGGACCATTCACATTTATACAGCGATCAGTGCTATAAATATGCACTTATTAGGCCGCATACACATGATCGGTCAAAACCGATGAAAACGGACTGAAGGACCGTTTTCATCGGTCCAAACCGATGGTGTGTGGGGCCCATCGGTCAGTTAACCTTCGGTCAAAAAAATTTGAACTTGCTTTAAAATTGAACCGATGGACGCCTAACCGATAGGTCAAAACCGATCGTTAGTATGCAAAGCATCGTTTAAAAACCTGCGCATGCTCAGAATCAAGTCGACGCATGCTTGGAAGCATTGAACTTCGTTTTTTTCAGCACGTCGTTGTGTTTTACGTCACCGCGTTCTGACACGATCGGTTTATTTAACCTATGGTGTGAAGGCACATCAGACTATCAGTCAGCTTCATCGGTTAACCGATGACAACAGTCCTTCGGACAGTTCTCATCGGATGGACTGATCGTATGTACGCGGCCTTACTGTATACATGTGACTGGCAGCGAAGGGGGTAACCACTAGGGGGCTAGGAATAGGTTAAGTGTGTCCTAGGGAGTGATTCTAACTGTTAGGGGATGTGGCTTACTGTAACACATCGCTGATCGCTGCTCCCGATGAGAGGGAGCAGACGATCAGTGTTGTGTCACTAGGCAGAACAGGGAGATGCCTTGTTTACACTGGCCTCTCCCCGTTCTGCAGCTCTGTGACCCAACCGCGGGACAACGGCGGACATCAAGTCCACGGGTCCCGCAGGAATGGACACAGAGCTCGCGGCAGGGCCAAGCGCGTGTCCGCACGGCGGGAAATGCCCAGCCGTACCATTCTGCCGACGTATAACAGCGTGAGCTGGACTTTAACTGTTTTTTTGCATTGATACATGTCTCCTGTTTTCATTGTCTCACTAAAGTCTGTCCATACACTTGTCATGGAATAGGAGTATTTGTGAATGTTCCATTTATTGTATGTTCATTTTTCAGGGTCTTCCTTGACCAGAGAACCTGTGAGTATAACTCAATATTAAATCATTGGTTAAGTGCAAGATTTACAGTATCAGGTTCAGAAGAATAATTGGAAGGATTGAAGGGTGGTGATGGGTACCCAAAGTGTACCCAGATGGTGGTGTGGAAATAGTGGCATCTACTCCCAAACCAAAAGGGCTTCCAAGCCCACTTTGGATTGATACTGGAAAAAGAGATAAGGACTGGAGGACCACACCAGAATACTGAACTGTTAGATCCTGAGGAACATGCTTAAAAGCTGTCTTATAACAACACTAGGACAATGGTAATTGCAGCGCCAGGTGGTCTATGGCTAGTGCCGGGACACCTCTATTGGGAAAACTTGGCGTGAATATCACCATAAGACAGGGTGGGAAAGGGAGAAAGGAGAGGAATAGTCCATGGATAGTCCGTATGTCCTGGGTTGTGGATCTGTATGCATACACACGAGAGGCAGCCCGCTGGAGAGCAGA